>NC_060173.1:86047278-86197278 GCF_021184085.1 Oncorhynchus gorbuscha
AGAATTCCACAAGAGAGTCCACCGGGATCAACAAGAGTACACAGAATACTAGGGCTGGGTGCTAACATACAAACACAGAGCAAATAACTGAGGAAAACTAAGGGTTTAAATACAATCAGGGGAAACGAGGCACAGGTGCAAATAATAATGGGGATCAAGGGAAAACAAAAGGTCAAAAAGCACAATGGGGGCATCTAGTGACCAGAAACCGGAACAACCCTGGCCAAATCCTGACACAAACCACAATAAGCTCTCAGTCTCACATCAGAATCAGACATTCATGCATGTTTCTCAAACGTCAAATTTCGAAGTTGTTTCAAACGTCAAATTTCGAAGTGTTTAAGGTTAAGTGTAGCCATTAATTTCACATTTTTTAAGGTTAGGGTTAAGTTTAGGCTTTAACGTTAGGCATTAACTCAGAATGGTTACGGTTAGGGTTAAAGTTTGGAAACCAAAATCTATTTTGTAAAAATGTTTGCGCTGGATTCGAAGGTGCAACCTCTTGGCTCTTTTGCACCAGAGGAAGCTGCTTACGCCCATCCACCATCCCCCTAGCAAAACCAAAACTTTCTTGAAGGTAACAGCGCTCACTGTTACCTCAGTGGCCAGCTTCCACGTCAACTGATGTCCTCAGACATGGATGGATGTCGAATACTGACTTGTATCACAGGTGACCTGCCTGCAAACCCATGCCATAGTTTCGCTAGAGAGATGTTGAGTGTTTCAGGAGAGACAAGGCACAGAACAGGCGCATGACTCAGAATGCTTGAATGTTGATGTGTGTGTCAATGTGTGTGTATGTGTGCGCGCACACACACACACACACACACACACACACACATTGACACACACATCAACATTCAAGCATTCTGAGTCAAACATCCTAAGACGCTCAAAGCCAGGATGAGCCTCTATCTCACATTGAAATGATTTCAAGACCTTCCTTCGCTCTAACCCCTTCCCTCCCCTTTCTCTCTCTCTCTCTTTTCCATCTACAGTACCTCTAGTCGGTCTGCAGAACAGCGGATCCATCCTGAGGACTGAGAGGCTCCCTGTGGTGCTGCTAAAACTGTGATGAAAAGCAAAACTACTCTTGCTCTCTTCTTACATCTTATCACTCTACCTTTTCCCATATACTCTCCTGCCTTCTTGCTCACTAGCTCTCTTAATTTAGCCCTTGCAGAGCTGGGAAGATCTTGGGAAACCTCCTTTGTCTGTGTAGTGGAGAGAAACGATTATTGATTTGACTTAGCTCTCCTTCCACCTAGTGTACTCCTGTATGGACGGGGATGGACATCTGTTTGTGTTTTGATGTATGACCAGCATTGCTTTTCCACGTTTTTCTCATGTATTCAATGGATGGGGCATGATGGTGATAGTAAACCAGGTTGGAAAAACATTGGTAGAGAGTCAGTCTGCTGCTCCCAGTTCGTCTTCCCCTCTGTAGGCATCTCTCCTTTAGGTAAGGTGGCCTGGGGCTGGGCCAGGAAGTTCAGCCACAGACACATCAAATGGGAGGATCCCTCTGAGGGAGCTGTAATGTGTTAATCAGTGTTAGTCGTTGGTGGTAAACCTGCCCCCGCAACGTGACAATAATTAACACCACACACCAACTGGTAATGAGTGTGTGTGTGTGTGTGTGTGTGTGTGTGTGTGTGTGTGTGTGTGTGTGTGTGTGTGTGTGTGTGTGTGTGTGTGTGTGTGTGTGTGTGTGTGTGTGTGTGCGTGCGTGCGTGCGTGCGTGCGTGCGTGCGTGCGTGCGTGCGTGCGTGCGTGCGTGCGTGCGTGCGTGCGTGCGTGCGTGCGTGTGTGTGTGTGTGTGTACAGTGTATAAAGTATATGTCTATTGATATCCATGCTTTGATACACAGTTCCAAAAAACTGGAGTATCAAATAAGGGAATACTGTGTGATGCATTATACTGTGTGGTGAAAAGTACTTCTAAACAAGGTTCGTAGACAATTACAGTATGTGCTGCGGTTATTCAAAAAGATAATTATGTCCTTACCATGTAGCACCAATTAACAACCTCTATTTCAGTTGTGAATCACTCACTGCTATATATAGGATAATGTTGCAATGCATTTAATACACACACACACACACACACAGACTCACACCTCAGGTTCTGCTCTCATTTCTTTCTGTGAGAGGGGATAAAACGATAAACAGTGCAATTAAAGGGGGAGCTTCCATCTGAGCTCTAAGGCTTCCATTGTTTGACGAGTTTAAAAACAAGTTCTCTGGGCGACTGTAACAAATTAACACATGCCCCCCACCACACATACACACACACACACACACCTTCAGATCCCAGCATTGAGATTCAGGGAGAGGCTGGCTATAGCGTACGCCAGATGAGAGAACCCTTTAAAGGGGTCCTTTCATCCTGTAATACCAGCTTTATCTCCCATCTTTACATCACTAAGCTGCTGCCAGGATCACATTACAATCCAATGGGCTTAACTTTGCCTCCATTTTATTACAGAGGACGGGGGGGGGACTATCTGGGCTATGTGCTGGGCTATGTGCTGGGCTATGTGCTGGGCTATGTGCTGGGCTATGTGCTGGGCTATGTGCTGGGCTATGTGCTGGGCTATGTGCTGGGCTATGTGCTGCACATGCATGATCAGGGTGCTTGAACTCTCTCCATCTCGCACATTCCCACCTCTGCATGGTATTTGGCCCTGTTTGAACAAATTGTTCAGCCATACTGAGGACGATGGACGTTGAATAAAAATGGTGTCTTTATTGTTGAAACTCGACATGTGTCATCATTACGGCCTTCATCAGGGTGCTTCAGGTTGTCTATATTGTTGTAAGCATTCATTCTGTATATAATAGTGCTTTTGAGCTCTACCAATGTCTTATAAATTGTTCCCATATGTTCTTCTTATCCATAATACCAAGTCAGACTGAGGACTCCTACAGGACCATACTCATTAGATATGCTGTACATGGTCAGGCTCGACAGAGCTGACCTGGTGTGACTGCTGAGTACCTGAGCAGGCTGGCTGGCTCTGAGCTCTGAGTTGAGCCCACAGTCAAACAGGCCATTCATAACTCAGTTAAGCCAGAGAGAGGGATATTTATAACCTAAAGGCCAGAATTTCCTCTGAACCCTGCCAATGTACAGCAGAGAGGACACACACATAAGCCCGCCCGCACGCACGCACGCACGCACGCACGCACACACACACACACACACACACACACACACACACACACACACACACACACACACACACACACACACACACACACACACACACACACACACACACACACACACACACACACACACACACACACACACACACACACACACACACACACACAGGAAACATTTACACCTCCATTTCTCACCCTCTCACTGTCTCTGGAGAACTCCAAGGCCAAAGGTATTGTATTCGTCACAGCGGGTGAAAGTGGTTCTACAACAATATAAGAGAAGAGGACTGGTCCCCCCTCAGAGCCTGGTTCCTCTCTAGGTCTCTTCCTAGGTTCCTGCCTGTCTAGGGAGTTTTCCTAGCCCCAGTGCTTCTACATCTGCATTGCTTGCTCTCCGGAGTTGTTGGTTCATTTCTGTTTAAGCACTTTGTAACAACTGCTGCAGAAAGGGCAATATAAACTAATGTGATTGATTGAAACATGTGATTGTGTGAGTGTATGTAGTCTATGTGTGAACCAAGACCTATGTTTGTTGTTCCCATTGAATTACCCTGGTAGGTAACTTTTTCCTATGAAGGTCCCGGGGTAATAATAGGTAACTGTGAATACCAGTGTACCTACTGAAGATAAGGTATTAAACCCAGAGCCCTGCTCTAGTTTCCTCAGTCAGTCAGGTCCACAGGTTAGCCTGGCAGATACTGGAAGAGCAGCTAGACCTCCTTCCTTTAATTTTTTCTCTTTCTCTGAATCCTAAAAAAAAAAAACTGTGTGTGTGTGTGTATGTTTACCAGAGGGAGAAAGGGAGATGCCAACAGTCCTCATATACAACAGTATTCCTGACAAACCCATCATCTGATGGATCTGATCCCATCTCAACACCTTGCGCCACTCAGAGGGGGCTCTGACACGCTGTCACCTTGACAACCACTGCTGAGGTGAGCAGCCAGCTGGTATAGCCGACCTCTGCTGGCAGCGTGCCATGGAGCTGCGGTGCGCGCCTGTCAAGAGGGCTTCATGCTGCTGGAGGAAACAGAGAGCGATAAGCAAAACACAAACAAGCATCTGAGATGCAACTGATCGGCCAAAACGCAACAGTCAATAAACATTCTTAAATGCTAATTTGCCAGTCGCAATGAAATGTAGCCCAGGGTAGGCCTATTCCTGCTGTGCATTGGGAAAGTATTCAGACCCCTTGACCTTTTCCACATTTTGTTATGTTACAGCCTAATTCTAAAATGGATTAAATTGTTTTTTTCCCTCATCAATCTACACACAATACCACATAATGACAAAGCAAAAAAACGTTTTTTTGATTTTTTTTTGCAAATGTATGAAAACAAAAAAAACGGAAATATCACATTTACATAAGTATTCAGACTCTTTACTCAGTACTTTGTTGAAGCACCTTTGGCAGCGATTACAGCCTCAAATCTTCTTGGGTATAGCGCTACAAGCTTCTCAAACCTGTATTTGGGGAGATTCTCCTATTCTTCTCTGCAGATCCGCTCAAGCTCTGTCGCTCTGGAGTAGGTTTTCATCAAGGATCACTCTGTACTTGGTCCGTTATTCATTCCCTCTACCCTGACTACTCCCAGTCCCTGTCGCTGAAAAACATCCCCACAGCATGATGCTGCCACCAACATGCTTCACCATAGGGAAGGTGACAGGTTTCCTCCACAAGTGGCACTTGCATTCAGGCCAAAGAGTTAATTCTTGTTTTTATGTGCTTTTTACTGAGGAGTGGTTTCCATCTGGCCACTTTACCATAAAAGTGTGGAGTGCTGCAGAGATGGTTGTCCTTCTGGAAGGTTCTCCCATCTCCACAGAGGAACTCTGGAGCTTTGTCAGAGTGACCATCAGGTTCTTGGTCAACTCCCCGACCAAGGCCTTTCTCCCTCAATTGCTCAGTTTGGCCAGGCAGCCAGCTCTAGGAAGAGTCTTGGTGGTTACAAACTTCTTCCATTTAAGAATGATTGTTGTCACTGTGTTCTTGGGGACCTTCAATGCTGCAGCAATTTTTGGTACCCTTCCCCAGATCTGTGCCTGGACACAATCCTGTCTCGGAGCTCTACGGACAGTCACTTCCACCTCATGGCTTGGTTTTTGCTCTGACATGCATTATCAACTGTGGCACCTGGGCAGGTATGTGCTGTTCCAAATCATGTCCAATCAATTTAATTTACAACAGGTGGACTCCAATCAAGTTGTAGAAACATGATAAATGGAAACAGGATGCACCTGAGCTCAATTTTGAGTCTCATAGGAAAGGGTCTGAATACAGTATGTAAATCATGTAAATAATTTTGATTTAGAATACATTTGCTAAAATGTCTATAAACCTGTTTTCACTTTGTCATTATGGGGCATTGTGTGTAGATTAATGAGGGGAAAAAAATATGTTTATCGATTTTATAATAAGGCTGTAACATAACAAAATGTGGAAAAAGTCAAGGGGTCTGAATACTTTCTGAATGCACTATACAGGTCAATAGTTGCAAAGCTAAACTAGCCCCATCATCCTTATTATTAGGCCTAATAAAATATATAGGCTATTTGTAAAGTAAAAAAGTATAGACTAAAGCCTACAATGCAGGGGTTATTGAACACAGAACTGGGTTCAATCAGAGAACTTAGCCTAAAACAAAAACAGAATTGGCTATAGGCTTTAACAAAATAATAATGGATGTAGGCAAACTCATACTGTAGGCCTAATGTAGCCTATTATTTCATGAATAAGCCATTGTTGTCTATTTTACTGACATGCTTCATAATATATATATATACATATATATACATAACATATAAAAACAACCTTAACAATAACAATAACAAGAAGGAATAGCAAATGTTAAGAGAAAATGAAATAAATTGTTACAATTATTTAAGAAATTAGGAATTAGCCTATCACAATTTCAGGCTACCAGAAATTTGTGAAATTCAAATTATGATGAAACTCCAAACCACTTCAGAACATAGGCTAACCCTTTCAAATTACATAAATAAAGCTATATATATATATATATATATATATATATAGTATTGGTGGTTTTATATATATATATTTTTTTAAATATATATATAGGCTATAGGTTCATCTCTGAGTTCTCTTTTACACCAATTGCTATTCTATTCTGTTTAGTTTTGTTCTGTGATTTTCTTTTTAGTATGTTCTAGAATGTTCGGTTCTGATATTCTGTTCTAGGTCTTTCCATAAGTGTAGCTTAAATAAGCACTTTTAAGCCGACATGTTTCCTAACAGCGTGTGAACTGACTAAAATAAGTAGGCCTAATCTAACCGACTAACTTGTCGGTTTTAATTTAATGCAGAAGACAGAGTGAAGTGCGTGCTTTTTACCACGGGTTCAATTGAGTTGCTAAGCAACTACCTTGGTATGGCAAATCATCCGTGAAATGTAAGTCTTCCAAAGCTGGATGGTGCGTTTTGTCCCACGCCATGAAAGAAGTTTGAAAGTCTCAAAACTAGGCCTAAGCTAAATCGAACAGCCTAATAAAGTGGGAAAAAAACGAATGCATCATTAGTTCTAAGAAAGAAGGCACACAAAAACTAAAATGTAGACTTTATTTAAATTGCACTAAAAGCGCATAACCTGTAATATAGAAATAAGCCTATACAAACATAATTTCACTAGGCTGTTGATTACGATTTAAATGTGTTATCAGACCAAAACACTTCAAAAGTTTACACGAAAAGTTGTTCTTATTTCGGAAATTGCCTATTGAGCTTTCCTATTCATTTATAGCATATAGTGCATTCATTCGATCCAGTTTTTTAGGTCGGTGAGTTGGACGGCAAGTATTTTTTCTCGCTTTGAAAAGGTCAGAAGGTCAAGAGTGAGCACCCTGCCTGCAGTTTCCTCTCAGTCTATTGGCCTATATTATAGATCAATTAATTATATTTTCATTGAATAACGATTGTAAATCATAAACTCTCACATCACAGGCATCGATTAGGCCTATGCCAAATATTCTGCGTATCAGATATTCCGAATTGGCCTATACTTCTTTCTGTAAGCTGACAATGACATTGAAAACACAATGGTAGGCTATCCGCTATGACAAATGTATTGTTCTCAATAATCCTTCATAAAATAACCACTAAAAATAAATTACTGTCAAAGTCATCACATAGAACTATACAAGGTTACAATAACAAACGACACCGGCGTCAGCTTTTGGGAATGTGTGTTCCTTTGAAAATATCATCATTGAATAAAACGGTAAAGTCACGAATGACAAAAATAACACAGGCCTAATGCAACGTTTTGAGGGGAAAGACATTATTGCTCAATATAGTACATTAATTATAACAGAAAGTCAACATGGTGAAGACAATTCCAATTGTTAAAAAATATTGTCATTATAACTTTTTGTGAAAACAGAACAAACAAAAAACATAGAAAAGGACTGCTTGGGAATGTCATGTGAAAACCACAAGCCTCTTCAACAACTGCAGAGGGGAACATTTACAATAGCATTAAGTGCTGCAAAGGGGACAAAGAAGTGTGTTTCATTTATTTTGTTCTAAAATATGAAATATTACACAATGTGAAATATTACACACAAAACAAAGAAGGGCATTCATGTAGAGGCTAAAGCTTATCACTGTTTTTTTTTATGTGGGGCCAAAGAACTGCCACAACCATTTTGGTGAAAGCATGGCATGTTACAAAGCAAATGAAAGGTAAATATGCTGTACACACACACACACACACATTTTATTGGAATATATTTCAGGCTGAAAACTGATTAAGATCATTTCCTAAATCCTAATGCGCCAAACATTTACATGAAGAAACATTACTTGAAGAGTTGACCCTCTCATTGCGCGGGCCATTCGTTCATGTGTAATGTCGCATATGTTTTAAGTTAGGCTACTCCTTTCCTAAAGACCACACCGTCGGTCTGTTGGTTGGTCAGGTTGGAGTAATGTGGATAGGAAAGATTTGTGTCTTGTTTCATTGTTTATCATGTAAAAGGTATTATTCCCACTTGGTATTGCTAGTATTTTCTCGGACTAGACAGTGTCTTATTGCAGCCTAAAGAAATATTCTTGTCCTGTGTTTTGTTATTTTCTCACGTTTCGCTGAACATTCGCTTGCAGTCCATTGAGGGTGACGGTGTGTCTGAGCTCATGTTGCCGATCTGAGAGTACTCGTCCTCCGGGCTGTGTGGCAGCCCCGGCGGTGTCATCCTCTTCTCCTTCTGCCTGCGGTTGCAGAACCAGACCCGGACCACCTCCTTCTCCAGCTGCAGACTGTCCGCCAGAGAGGTGATCTCCTGGCCAGCGGGTTTGGGGCTTTTGAGGAAATGGCTCTCCAAAGCTCCTTTGACGCTCACCTCGATGGACGTGCGCTTTTTCCTCTTCCTGCCCTGCGCCGCGATCTTATCGATGCTGGTGGGGCTACCGGTGGTCGAGTCGGCCTCTTCCAGCCATTTGTTGAGCAGCGGTTTCAGCTTGCACATGTTCTTGAAGCTCAGCTGCAGCGCCTCGAACCTGCATATCGTGGTCTGTGAGAAGACGTTACCATACAGGGTGCCTAGTGCCAAGCCCACGTCCGCTTGCGTAAAGCCCAGTTTGATCCGGCGCTGTTTGAACTGCTTGGCGAAGTTCTCCAGGTCGTCCGAGGTCGGCGTGTCCTCGTCGGACTGCGGGTCGTGGCTCACCCCGGCGTGGTGCTGCTGGTGATGTGAATGCTGGTGGTGGTGATGGTGATGATGATGACTGCCGTGGTCGAGATCAGGGGAGTCCCCCCTCACCATCCCCGGGTGCATTAGGCTCCCCGGTGAGTTGAGCATTCCGTTAACCGTGAATCCCCCGGGCTGGGAGTAGATCAGCGACTGTTGCTGCTGCTGCCCTTCGGAAATGGAGGCTATATGCGCGGCTGAGGTGCCACCCCAGGCTCCTGGGTGTTGTGCCTGGTGGGAGCCCAGATGCAGAGACCTGTGGTGTAGAGCGGAGCCTGAGTGCATGTCCTCCCTGCCGGAGTTTCTCTTCACATCCTGCGGCTGCGGGCTACCCGTCATCCCAACGGGGCTGGAGGACCAGGGAGAGCCGACCTCGGCAGCTGCCACTGCGGCTGCAGCCGCAGCGGCGTGTGGCAGGGATGTCATCCACTGGTGGGCATGGCTTAACATGTGTCCCCCGTTGCTCGTTGCCATAGCGCCCTGCATAAAGTCACTCTGCATCATTTTCACGGAGGGGTCCCCTCTGTATCCACCAGACACCGAGGTGACTGCGGTGCTGCCCCGCTGCATGCCACCGACCCCCCGGTCTGAGTGCACGATGGAGCCGGTGGATAGGATCCTATTGCTGGCCAGGTATGGACTGGAGGTGGCTGTTGCCATACCCCAAACCATAAAGCCTGTGAGTTATCGCCCTTTTCCCGCGTTGGATCAGCTTCTCTTCGCAAACAGAATGCTCTTATCCAATAATAAATCAAAACTATGAGAAAACGTGGTGAATGTTGCGTTATACTATATACCATCAAATGGAGATACAAAATAATTCAAAAGTAGTCCAACAAAAATATTCACAAAAATGCAAATGAAAGTTAATGTTTTGTTTATCAATTAATGGAATGAAATAGCATTTACGTTCCACCAATAAAGATTCGGAGATTGGTGCATAAAGAATATTTACGTATTCAATTTAGAGATTTGTTTTGTGAATATATGAATAAAAAAAAATGAAAAGTTTTTTGCGTCCTGTAAAGTTCTACTAGACGTATAGATTTAGTAATCTCCCACAAACTGACGCTCTCTTCTAGGATCCCTGCCGAAGTAGTCTTGTTGGACCGTTCATTGTCACTTTGTTAACACTCCTCTGCTGCTTTTCTGAAGTATTTGAAGCTGCACAATTCCGAATGATACAACGGTCTACGTAAATGCTTGTATCTATTTTCTTCCTTCACTCTTTCTCTCCTTCCATCTGACACTTGTATCCGTTCCTCCCTGGAAGCGCGTGGACACGCGAGTGTTTACCCTGTGCCAAGCGTGCGCACGCCGTTCCCATCTTCCCCCAATTACCAGCGGAAGACGAGAGCAGGACTCCCCCTGATTGGACGATACCCAGAGAGAGGGATTGGCACATCTCGAGAGCTCGGTGTGCGCTGCCTCGGGTGCTCGAGGTAAGGTTCCCTTCTCTGAGAAATGCAACATATGTATTGATTAGATGATCATAACAATAACAGACTGATATTGATCATATTGGCATTGTAATTGGTAGGCTATTATATGGCTCATCAGTGGCGCAGCGGTCTAAGGCACTGCATCTCAGTCTGTATCACAACCGGCCGTGATTGGGAGTCCCATAGTAATATAGTAATATATGCCATTTAGCAGACGCTTTTATCCAAAGCACACACAGTCATGTGTGCATACATTCTACGCATGGGTGGTCCCGGGGATCGAACCCACTACCCTGGCGTTACAAGCGCCATGCTCTACCAACTGAGCTACAGAAGGACCACAGTGCGGTGCACAATTGGCCCAGCGTCATCCTGGTTAGGTTTTGGCCGGGTATGCCGTCATTATTAATAATATTTTTTTCTTAACTGACATGCCTAGTTCAATTTTTAATTTAAAAAAAAGAATATAAGTAGCCACAAAACCAATAATAGGCATAATAGGCCTAATGATAATAATACTTTACAATTTATCATAACACAATTATCGTTGTCGTAATCAAAAACAATCATAGACTATAAGACCCCAATATCCATAATCTCACTTGCTTATAATCAGATAGCCTAACATGCGTCCACTAAATGGTTAACGTGGAATTGATAGTTTGATGAAGGAGGTTTCCAGGCGGAAACAAGCAATCTCGCTGAACCCCGGAGAGAGAGAGAGAGCACCCCCACGAAAACAATGCCAAATTGAGCAGTCCATTGGGGATTGAAAGGACACACTGACGCTCGCCTTTCTAACGCCAGTCAGGGATGTCAGGCCCGAACAACGCAACATATCTGTGTTTTTCCTCCTCTGTTAAATAGCGTAGCGGCGGGGGCCTGTGCCAATGATACTCAGGTCGGCTCTGGATAGACACTCAGGGGTTCTGTACGCCACTTGCATCGTAATGCTCTCCCCTTTTCACACTGAAGCAAGACCCACTGGGCGTGAACCGGGTGCACTACATTTCTACATGAGGCAAGCCAAGTTAGTTTTTTTTTTCGGGAGAAGTGTTATTTTAATAGAATGTTTCCAGAGTGTGTGCGAGTGATGGTAAGCTAAATAATTCGCTTTTTTCTAATATTCCTAGCCACAAGATTTTCCCAGTCTTACAAACTAGAACTCTTAACACACGGAGCATTCTTTCAATTGAAAGAAGAGACATTGCATGGAGACACAACCAGGTGCAGCCAAATATATTTTCAGCCAAAACTCACTCATGTTTTCTTTCCTGGAAGATATCTCCTGGATTTGATTCAAATATGTTTTGGGGGAAAATAAAGCAAAAAGTAAACATTTGTGTGTACATGGGCTCGAAGGATACTCTGCGTGCCAATGGGAGCTTTGCGTGAAAGTTCGAGTTGTGCGCTCAAGGCCTTAGAGTCCCAGTGCAGTCAAAAACGAAATTTCCCTGTTTTAAAAAATATATATTTCCACACTATGGGATAATAATGTAAAATTGTGAAAATTCTGATAATGCTATTTTAGTGTAGGAGCTGAAATGTCAGCCTGTTTTGGTGGGATCGAGTTTTGGCATGTCTGGTGACATCACCAGGCAGTAAATTAAGTTAATAGACCAATAACAAAGAGCATTCCAAACCTCTCTGCCAATAACAGCTAGTTTTCAGTTTCCCCCTTCCTACTCAGACCACTCTCAAGACAGTCCTAGCAAAATTCTTACTTGAGAAATTGCTAATTTTTAAGAAGATTGCTATTTTTTTAAAACATTTTAATTTAAGTTATTTTCAAATTGTATTCCAAGATCAAATGTCGGAATTATAGTGTACGCAAAACGGACTCCAATGTACAATATGACCGACCGCGGTACCCCTTTTTCCTACTCAGATCACCATGGAAACCGGGTAGGAGTGTTAAGTATGTCTCTCTGAGTCCCTATCAATTGGGTGAGCTGCCCTCATTCAGTTTTAACCCGCGAGAGACACAGCAGCATCATAGGGCCCCACAGGCGACACAAGGATTCAATGCATGGATGAAAACAAAAATATAAAAGTAATCTATGTTACGAACCCTGGACTGAGTCTAGTTTATAGCCTATACCTAAGCTGGTATGTTGTAGGCTATTCGGTATTTCGTTACGAATCAAATGGCATAGCACGTATGCTTTTTATATTATTATTAGAATAATATCTTTTTTTTAAACAAGTTAACGAACATAATCTGGAATAAATGTAAATGAAAATGTAGAGTGGTAGGCTATTTCAACCCGTAAAACAATATCACAATAATACAATAATAGTATGTGTGTGTTTACAGGTGATATAGGCATACGTCAATGTGTGTAGTACAGTGTCCTCCTGGATCAAGACAATTTCAGAATGTTGACATTTTATATTTCTCCCTCCCCTGAAAACGTTTATCATTGCTACTTATGCCCGTCATCAACAAGACGAAGGCCTGAATCATCCAAGCGAAATGCAACCAGAAAGTGCGGTTGTCATTACATTTTTTAAACTTAATTACCGACGACCAGACATATTTTATTGCACTTATGGAACGCATAATGTACTGCTCTCACCTCGTTTACATGCGCTTTTGCTTATCTGAGTTAATGCGTTAATAAGCCGCCCTCATAAACACAGGGATAATTTATTTTATGCTGTAATTTCCACGTGTCATAACGTACGTATGCAACATGTCTAACGGCAACTGACAAAACAGAATAATATTGGTTCAATGACCTTTGTTAAATTATATAAACCTCTAAATCACCAGTACTTGAATACCACAGTTAGATATCTGGGTCTTCCCTTTCAGGATTACACAATGCACCATAGTAGCACAACGCAAACTCCACCTCACACTCTATAACTTCCTGCAACACTCTCATCACACATATTAAGGACCAGGAGTTTTTCCTGACCAAAAGACCTATAGGGCCCAACGTTTTTACAGGTCAGCTGGTGTGGTCAGGAGAAACTGGCACTATACATCATGTGTTTCTCTGGGATCAGTAATGTTTATCATGTGTTGTGTTGGCATGGTGTGGAGCAGGCCAGTGTCGACTGTTTGATATTCATGGAGGAAGCTGGGTGGAGACCTTCTTGTGATGCACATATTTTAGCCCTTTCTTCTCTCATTTGCTCTCTCTGGCTCTTCATGTCTCTCTTTGGCTCTCCCTCCCGCTCTCCCTCTCTTCTCTCATTAGTTTTTCTCTCTCTGTCTATCTGCTCCCCATCTGTACCCAGGGCTGCAGAGAAGAGGTGCACTATACACTCCAGTTCTTGAGGGCAGCAGGAATTTCCCAGGTCCCATGCTCCATCTAACCTTCTCTTTGACTCACTCTCTCTTTCCAGGTTCTGTCTTCCAGGGATTGTCTTCATTTCCCTCTTTCACTGTCTGCACCCCTCCCTCCCCCTCCTGCCCTCTCTCCGTTCCTCTCCCTCTGTTTCTGTCTCCAATATGCACAGCGGTTGGGCTACTCTAGCTGCAGGCTATTTTCTTTGGTAGACTTTAGCAATATGCAAATGAAGCAGTTCCCTGAACAAAAAAAACACATCAATTTCAGATGTGATCACGTGAAATAAATGTCACGACATGGGGATGCAAAATTTTAACATGTGATACCATGAAACTGCACGTGACAACATTTGAATGTTTTTCACATGTAAAACTGCTAATACGATTTTCACATGCAAATGTTTTCCATCTGATGCAATTCCACATGTGAGAGTTTGATATTCCCATGTGAAAGTTTTCCACATGTGAAAGTGCAAATTCAATCAAAAATAGTGTAAACATCTTTAATCAATGTGAGTGAATACATTTGACATGATCACCTATTGACTTTTCAATATGACCCCACCTGGGATTTGACCTTACAATATCTGGATTCGGGAAACACTGATCTTTCTGCTGTACCAAAAAGTGTAGCATTCTCAGAATTTCCCTACAGATTCATAGCCTATAATACATAGGTATTTAGCAAAACAGTGCCATCTGGCTTATTTATGAATTAATCTGACTATTCTCTCATCATTGATTTTATTTATTTATTTTAACAATTTGAGGGTTTTCTGTATAGTTGTCTAATGTTGGTGGGGCATATTATTTGATTTAAATGTTACTGCTGAATCACTATAATAAATATAATAATTTTTATAAAGTGTACCTTTAACAACTCTGAGATCTACTTTGAAGTCCAAAGTGTAGGAATACAGATGAAACCAGTTATTAACACAGACATGGTGGCATAGCTGGAAGATAGGAACAATGTGAACCAAAAGGTTGTGAGTACAAATTCCAGGTGAAGACATGTTGAATAATAATTACTCTAAAAAAAACATACACAATGTAATCGTGTGTGTCAAATATGTAAATTGAAAACAACACTACTTTGTGATTTTCTGGGAGATCCAAACAGCTTGTTTCTGTTTGCCATGCATCACCTGTGAAAACTGGTGAAATATCATCACATGTGAAGTGTTCCCAAACCACATGATTTCACATGTGAAATAAAATTGTACATGTGAAATCCAGTTTTTTCCCCTTAATGGTTGAGAACTGCAGAGGAGAAGAAAAGAGGAGCACTCTGCATCGGTGTAACTGGACTCTTCAGCTCTGAGAGACACATGGTTTGCCTTTCTCTGTACATCTCTCTATCAAAGGAGTGGTACAGGACTTACCGACAGGAGAGAGAGAGAGAGAAAAAGGAAGGAAGAGACAATTGGCTATACTAAAACTCTTTAACATCATACTTAGCTCTGGCATCTTCCCCAATATTTGGAACCAAGGACTGATCACCCCAATCCACAAAAGAGGAGACAAATTTGACCCCAATAACTACCGTGGAATATGTGTCAACAGTAACCCTGGGAAAATCCTCTGCATTATTATTAACAGCAGACTCGTACATTTCCTCAATGAAAACAATGTACTGAGCAAATGTCAAATTGGCTTTTTACCAAATTACCGTACAACAGACCATGTATTCACCCTGCACACCTTAATTGACAACCAAACAAACCAAAACAAAGGCAAAGTCTTCTCATGCTTTGTTGATTTCAAAAAAAGCCTTCGACTCAATTTGGCATGAGGGTCTGCTATAGAAACTGATGGAAAGTGGTGTTGGGGGTAAAGCATATGACATTATAAAATCCATGTACACAAACAACAAGTGTGCGGTTAAAATTGGCAAAAAACACACACATTTCTTCACACAGGGTTGTGGGGTTAGACAGGGATGCAGCTTAAGCCCCACCCTCTTCAACATATATATCAACGAATTGGCGCGGGCACTAGAAAAGTCTGCAGCACCCGGCCTCCCCCCTGCTAGAATCCAAAGTCAAATGTCTGCTGTTTGCTGATGATCTGGTGCTTCTGTCACCAACCAAGGAGGGCCTACAGCAGCACCTAGATCTTATGCACAGATTCTGTCAGACCTGGGCCCTGACAGTAAATCTCAGTAAGACCAAAATAATGGTGTTCCAAAAAAGGTCCAGTCACCAGGACCACAAATACAAATTCCATCTAGACACTGTTGCCCTAGAGCACACAAAAAACTATACATACCTTGGCCTAAACATCAGCGCCACAGGTATCTTCCACAAAGGTGTGAACGATCTGAGAGACAAGGCAATAAGGGCATTCTATGCCATCAAAAGAAACATAAATTTCAACATACCAATTAGGATTTGGCTAAAAATACTTGAATCAGTCATAGAGCCCATTGCCCTTTATGGTTGTGAGGTCTGGGGTCCGCTCACCAACCAAGACTTCACAAAATGGGACAAACACCAAATTGAGACTCTGCACGCAGAATTCTGCAAAAATATCCTCCGTGTACAACGTAAAACACCAAATAATGCATGCAGAGCAGAATTAGGCCGATACCCACTAATTATCAAAATCCAGAAAAGAGCAACCACCTAAAAGGAAGCGATTCACAAACCTTCCATAACAAAGCCATCACAAACAGAGAGATGAACCTGGATAAGAGTCCCCTAAGCAAGCTGGTCCTGGGGCTCTGTTCACAAACACAAACACACCCTACAGAGCCCCAGGACAACAGCACAATTAGACCCAACCAAATCATGAGAAAACAAAAAGATAATTACTTAACACATTGGAAAGAATTAACAAAAAAACAGAGCAAACTAGAATGCTATTTGGCCCTACACAGAGAGTACACAGCGGCAGAATACCTCACCACTGTGACTGACCCAAAATTAAGGAAAGCTTTGACTATGTACAGACTCAGTGAGCATAGCCTTGCTATTGAGAAAGGCCGCCGTAGGCAGACATGGCTCTCAAGAGAAGACAGGCTATGTGCTCACTGCCCACAAAATGAGGTGGAAACTGAGCTGCACTTCCTAACCTCCTGCCCAATGTATGACCATATTAGAGAGACATATTTCCCCCAGATCACACAGATCCACAAAGAAATTGAAAACATATCCAATTTTGAAAAACTCCCATATCTACTGGGTGAAATTCCACAGTGTGCCATCACAGCAGCAAGATTTGTGACCTGTTGCCACGAGAAAAGGGCAACCAGTGAAGAACAAACACCATTGTAAATACAACCCATATTTATGCTTATTTATTTTATCTTGTGTCCTTTAACTATTTGTACATTGTGTATATATATATATATATATATATATATATTATATGACATTTGTAATGTCTTTACTGTTTTGAAACTGTTGTATGTGTAATGTTTACTGTTAATTTTTGTTGTTTTTCACTTTATATATTCACTTTGTATGTTGTCTACCTCACTTGCTTTGGCAATGTTAACACATGTTTCCCATGCCAATAAAGCCCTTGAATTGAATTGAATTGACAGAGAACTTAGTTGTCATTCGTCCTCCATAGTTATAATGGCTCATTTGGTTATTCCCTCCCTCTGCTGCGCTCTCCTGTATCTAAAAGAGATGGCGTCACGACCAGATGCAACCCCTGGAGGCCCAGAACCAAAGACCCCAAGTTGTTGATTCATCATGGAGAGCTTGACTGGTTCATTGGTTCATATATGACAATGTGTTGACATCTCTTCCAGTATCAATTAATGGTACACACTTCCCTTGTTTCACTCCCTCCTCGACCCTCAGATTGACCACAGTTGAACCTCTCTCCCTCTCCCTATAGGGGGTTACTATTGCTTCTCTCTGCCTCATCATTCCCACATACACAGCATCTGAGACTGATACAGGAGATTACTGTATCCATGCTCATCATGCGCACTCTCTCTTTCGCTCCTCATTCTCCAAGTCGCTCTCTGAGAGCTGTCTTCTCTCTTTCTCCCACACATGCAACTTCTTTCATTTGTCTTTCAGTCCCAGGAGTAGAGACTCAGGCTCACCTTACTGCTCTCTCGCTATCTCTCTCTCTCCACACCTTTTCTCACTACACACACATACACCCACTTTCATCTTGCTCCATTGGAATTCCTTAGAGGCTGCAGGATTCCTATCCCCATTCAGGGATGGCCCCTACTCTTTGTCCCCTTGTAAAGCTCAGACATGCCGGTAGGATTGTCAAATGTTTGCCTGCTGACAGTACTCAGCACCTCTGAACAGTGTCGGCAGTCTATCTCTTTTGTGTTCACACAGCAAATACCTTGGAAGTCGTCAGCCACTCAGCCTTGTTAAAATACTCCAAACCAGAAGGTGTCAGTAGCGTTGTTTGGCAATGCATATCCGTGAGTATTACTTATTGTCTAGATTCCTTGCTATCTGTGCTAATGTTCCTATTTTGTAGAAAGCCCTTGTTGATACTAGCCAGATGTCTACAGCTAGATACTACCTAGCAAGATGACGAAGAAACAATTTAATTCACTCTCCATAATCCCATACGGCAGTGCCAGCCCTTAGCCAAATGTTTAGCTACCTGGCTAATGTTAGCATATTCACTAGCTAGCAAAACATAGCTAGCTAAGGACACTGCCTACATTGACTCCATCTTGTGGGGGTTTGTGCTCTCTGATTTGCTCAAAGTCAAGTTGTTGGCCACTGACGAGCATTGTGATTCTACAAGTAGAATCGGTAGGTTTGTCGGCACGCAGCAGGTACCGTTTTTGTTCTAGCAAGAGAAGGAAGGGCCTCCTACTGTGATAATAAACTGTAGGCAGCCTATCGGCAGTGAGATTCTCGGTGTGTTTCATGCTTTAGAGAGTGTGTGTTGAAAGAGGAAAATAAAAGACTCTTTCCCACAGAGCTCTTCTGCCCTTCCCAGCTGCCCTTCATGGTGTAATGTTAATTAGCTCATTCATATTCACAGTTTTAGTGCACATAGACAGTGATGTCATAGTGATGTCACTAAGCAGTCAAAAGGCGCGTTACTATGCTTAAATGTTACTGATGCCTGTCAGATCTTACAATGCCTTCATAAGTATTTGAAGTATCAGCTAACCACATCATAGAGTATGATATAGCAATTTGTCAGTCGATGACACTGACGTGGCACGCAACCATTGGTTGTTGCATCACCTCGTCTTAGCTGTGGAACACGTCCAAAGTCATAGAGTCAATAAAGTTGTGTGTCAATCAGAGATGTATGAACACTGTAATTCAGTCTCTCTCTCTCTCTCTCTCTCTCTCTCTCTCTCTCTCTCTCTCTCTCTCTCTCTCTCTCTCTCTCTCTCTCTCTCTCTCAAAATAGTTTGACAACACTTTGAGGAATGAGGAAGAGGAGGAGAAAGACAAGGTGAAAGAACTAGATTGATACGTTTCGCTCTGTTTTTAAATAGATTGAAATCTATCACTCTTCCTCCTTCTCCTCCTTCTCCTGTTCTGATTGGGAGTGTGTCCGACCTTCATCTCATCCCTGAGCCAAAGACAACCCTCGCAGTAGGAGACGCCTTCTACCCACAATCCCCTGCTGCGTGTTTCTACCACAGACAGAGGGAGTCACAGAGAGAAAGGGAGAGTGAGCGAGAGAGAGGGAGTGAGAAATGGTGGAAAGAGGATGAAAGGGAGAGAGAGAAATAGAAAGAAAGAGTAAGAGAGAGCAAGAGAGAGAAAGAGAGAGGAAAAAGGGAAGCTCTACAGTGATCCAATTTGTAAGTCGCTCTGGATAAGAGCGTCTGCTAAATGACTTAAATGTAAATGTAAAAATTATAACACCAGTGCGTAGTCAGTGCCCGTATCCAAATAGAACAGAAAACAGAGCATCTTCATTAAAATGTACTAGAACTCCCAACAGACATCCGGAGAAGGAGTGGAAGTGAAGCCATAGTCTAGCTTGGTTGTTTGGGCTGTGTCAATATCATTGATGTATATAGGCTAACTCTTCTATCTTGTCAACAGTTCATCTAGAAAATACCTGTACAGCTTCAAGTGGGTCCTCAAAGAAGAACATTTGGGAAGCCCTTGGAATACAGCATTTTGACGTGAAGTAATGAGGGAAGTTGGGAAAAAGGGAATGAGGGAGGACAAGAGAAGAGGCAAGAGGGAAACCTATTTATAGCTCTGATTGGAACACAGTCAATTGCCACCCACCGCTGTGGCCCAAATGATCAGGCCAAATGGACAGATGCACTGGTTAAATGTTGTTGTGGGGTAGTCCATTATGTGTGGATGGGGTGGCTAATGTGTGAAAATGACATTCATTAATTTCACCACATGATTTTCACAAGGGTAAGGGCAGCTTTGAGGTATGACGAGAGAAAGCCACCATTCACTGTATAGTGTATGCGTGTCACACCTGATGGCAGATTATGTAAGGAATAATCAATGAGGAGCTATGCGTCCAAATCAAAAATCACATTTTATATGTCACATGCACCGAATACAACAGACCTTACTGTGAAATGCTTACTTACAAGCCCTTAACCAAAAATGCAGCTCAAGAAAATGAGTTAATAAGATATTTACTAAAAAAACTAAAGTAAAAAATCAAATAAAAAGTAACACTATAAAATAACAATAACGAGGCTATATGCAGTGTGTACCGGTACCTAGTCAATGTGCGGGGTACAGGTTAGTCGAGGTAAATTATACATGTAGGTCGGGGTAAAGTGACTACGCATAGATAATAAACAGCGAGTAGCAGCAGTGTAAAAACAAAGGGGAATGGGGTGTCAATGTAAATAGTCTGGGTGGCCATTTGATTAATTGTTCAGCAGTCTTATGGCTTGGGGTAGAATCTGTTAAGGAGCCTTTTGGACCTAGACTTGGCGCTCCTATACCACTTGCCACGCGGTAACAGGAGAACAGTAGATGACTTGGGTGACTGGAGTCTTTGGAAAATACATTTGGGCCGTCCTCTGATACCGCCTAGTATATACAGTGCTTTCTGAAAGTATTCAGACCCCTTGACTTTTTCCACATTTGTTACGTTACAGCCTTATTTAAAAATGTATTAAATAAAAAAAATCCTCAACAATCTACACACAATACTCCATACTGACAAAGCGAAAACAGGTTTTTAGACATTTTTGCAAATGTATTACAAATAAAAACATAAATACCTTATTCACATAAGTATTTAGACGCTTTGCTATGAAACTCGAAATTGAGCTCAGGTGCATCCTGTTTCCATTGATCATCCTCGAGATGATTCTACAACTTGATTGGAGTACACCTGTGGTACATTTAATTGATTGGACATGATTTGGAAAGGCACACACCTGTCTATATAAGGTCCCACAGTTGACAGTGCATATTAGAGCAAAAACCAAGCCATGAGGTGGAAGGAATTGTCCGTAAAGCTCAGAGACAGGATTGTGTCGAGGCACAGATTAGGGGAAGGGTACCAAAAAATGTCTGCAGCATTGAAGGTCCCAAAGAACACAGTGGCCTCTATTACTCATAAATTGAAAATGTTTGGACCCAACCAATACTCTTCTTAAAGCTGGCCACCCAGCCAAACTGAGCAGTTACCAGACCAGGAGGCGATGCAGCCGGTCAGGATGCCCTCGAGGGTGCAGCTGTATAACTTTTTGAGGATCTGGGGACCCATGCCAAATCTTTTCAGTCTCCATGACTGTCTTGGTGTGTTTGGACCATGATAGTTTGTTGGTGATGTGGACACCAAGGAACTTGAAACACTCGACCCGCTCCACTACAGCCCCCTCGATGTGAATGGGGGCGTGTTCGGCCCTCCTTTTCCTGTAGTCCACGATCAGCTCCTTTGTCTTGCTCACGTTAAGGGAGATGTTGTTGTCCTGGCACCAGACTGCCTGTTCTCTGACCTCCTCCCTATAGGCTGTCTCATCATTGTCGGTGATCAGGCCTACCACTGTTGTGTCATCAGCAAACGTAATGATGGTGTTGTAGTCGTGCTTGGCCACGCAGTCGTGGGTGAACAGGGAGTACAGGAGGGGACTGAGCACGCACCCCTGAGGGGCCCCCGTGTTGAGGATAAGCTTGGCAGATGTGTTGCTGCCTACCCTTACCACCTGGGGGCGGCCCATCAGGAAGTCCAGGATCCAGTTGCAGACAGAGGTGTTTAGTCCCAGTGTCTTTCGCTTAGTGATGAGCTTTGCAGGCACTATGGTGTTGAATGCTGAGCTGTACTCAATGGACAGCATTCTCACATAGGTTTTCCTTTTGTCCAGGTGGGAAAGGGCAGTGTGGAGTGCGATTGAGATTGTGTCATCTGTGAATCAGTTGGGGTGGTATGTGAATTGGAGTGGGTCCCCCGTTAAAGATGTGCTCCCTGCAGTGGCGGTCAGTGCCATTTAAGATCAGGGAGTGCATTTTTTTTCATGAGCATGGCCTTATTGCTATTACAGCATATTGGATGACTTTCATTCATATTCCATTCACCCAGTTCAATGCAACAGCGATTGATTTAGGCTACTACATGATACTCACATTTTTCCTATACCCAGGCTAGGTTGTAGCAACCTCATGATATGTATGACAGTTTACAACGTAGGTCCACACAGGTCGAGAGACATATTTGAAGTGACAGACAGTGACACATGGACAGATAGTGACATTCAATACCGCTTTGCACATTCTTGCCTACATCTAGCTGATATAGAATGTAATCATTAGTCCAACAGTTGCAAACAAAAGTTTCTATTGGACAAATTCAAGTATGTTTATCCACGTTTTGTTCCATTTGTTTCCGTTTAAGAAACCTTTTTCAACAGAATGGGTGAAATGAATACACACCTGCTCATGCATAAACATACAGCAACGCTGTCTTCCTTCTCACATTTATGCGATCTCCTTCTCTCACCTCTTCCCTTTGCTTGTGGACTTCAATGCACAATACATCAGCTGTATGTGACCAGGCAAAAAACACTTTCCAAGCCAACCCGCTACACACAACCTACATCTTTGTCACCATATTAGCTAAAGTAACATAATAGTCAGCATAGCTAATAGAACTAATGCGCTAGAAAACAGGCTACAATCAGGCAGTAATGTTACAGTGTACAGTCAGTAAGCAGTTACACCGGCGGGCCCCAGTGGCAGTAAATTAATAAAACCAAAAGCTTACCTTGACTTGGAAGAGTTCCAGTGTTGTGTTCGATAGTCATAGCCAGCTAGCTAATATAGCATCCATTCTGTTTAACAGGGTGTTTCAGTAGGCTAAACTAGCTAGCTGCATTTGCTAGCTAAGTAAGTGAAACTGAAAGTGAAAAATATATATTAAACTATTCAACTATTGTCTTTCTCTTTGAGTCAACTACTCACCACATGTTATGCACAGCAGTGCTAGCTAGCTGTAGCTGATGCTTTCAGTACTAGATTCATTCTATGATCCTTTGATTGGGTGCACAACATGTCAGTTCATGCTACAAGAGCTCTGAAAGCTTGGAGGACATCCTCCGGAAGTTGTCATAATTACTGTGTAAGTCTTAGGGGGTGAGAACCATGAGCCTCCTGGGCTTTGTATTGAAGTCAATGTACTCAGAGGAGGCCCAGAAGCTAGCTGTCCTCCGGCTACACCATGGTGCTACCCTACAGAGTGCTGTTGAGGCTACTGTAGACCTTCTTTGCAAAATAGTCTGTTTTAATCTATTTTTAGTGACGTGATTATATTTAGTATAGTTTTATCTAAAAAGGATAACTTTTTAAATTTGATTTTTATTTTTAGTAAATTCACTGAGAAGGATGGTCCTCCCCTTCCTCCTCTCAGGAGCCTCCACTGGTTACACGAAGTGCTAGCAGGGTGGAACTAACATTCCACAAAGTTGCATTATTTTCCAGAGAATGCAGAGTCCCAAGTTGGTTATCCCTTTTATAACATAGCTATAATTTAATACATTTACTGCTAGAAATGTGTTCATTTGCAGGTAGAAATGTGTTCAACATCCACTGAGGTAGTTTGCAAGTTTACTAGATAGCGACAGTAGTTGCCTTGGTAACCAAACATTTGCTAGTTTACTAGTTCAGCTAACCAAACCATCAGTCCTTGCTTGCTCTTATGAAAATCAAATTCGTCAATTCCAGTAATGTTTTTAATTTGACTTTTGCTTTCAAAGGCAGCTCAAACATAGAACATGTAAGAATGAACTATAACCATTGAATTGTACAATGCAAATATACTATGTGTTATAGGGAAATAATCTTGATCTAGAATGCCCTTTAAGCATAAAAGGACAAAAAGAACAACCAAACTGGACTGAGACATGAGGTAAACAGTTAGACTCATATTCAGGCAGTGTAGAGGAAATTGGAAGAAAACTAGACTTCTGGTTTATATAAAAAGATGAAGGTATTGTGCAGTGCTGGATATGGAGAAGAAATGCAACAGACACAAATAAAAGGGTAAAGAGAGTGATTTGTTTCCTTCTACCCTCTAAGTCTGATTTTTTTTCTCCCCCCTCTAAGTCTGATTTTTTTAACCCCCCCCCCTCAATTAAATTCAAATTGAAAGGCTTTATTGGCATGGGAAACATATGTTTACATTGCCAAAGCAAGTGAAAAAGATAATAAACAAAAGTGAAATAAACGTTTTTTTAAAGTACCTCTCTCTCTCTCTCTCTCTATATATATATATATATATATATATATATATACACATACAGTAACAGTAGAAAGTTTGGACACACTTTTATTTCATTTTACTATCTTCTACATTATAGAATAATAGTGAAGACATCAAAACTATAAAATAACACATATGGAATCATGTAGTATCCAAAAAAGTGTTGAACAAATATATTTTACATTTGAGATTCTTCAAAGTAGCCTCCTTTTGTCTTGATGACAGCTTGCACAATCTTGGCATTCTCTCAACCAGCATTATGAGGTAGTCACCTGGAATGCTTTTCAATTAACAGGTGTGCCTTGTTAAAAGTTAATTTGAACATTTCTTTCCTTAATGCGTTTGAGCCAATCTGTTGTGTTGTAACAAGGTAGGTGTGGTATACAGAAGATAGCCCCATTTGGTAAAATACCAAGAACAGCTCAAATAAGCAAAGAGAAACGACAAGAACATGAAGGTCAATCAATCCGTAAAAATTAATGAACTTTGAAAGTGCAGTCGCAAAAACCATCAAGCGCTATGATGAAACTGTCTCGCCACAGAAAAGGAAGACCAATAGTTACCTCTGCTGCAGTGGATACATTCATTAGAGTTACCAGCCTCAGAAATTGCAGCCCAAATAAATGCTTCACAAAGTTCAAGTAACAGACACATCTCACCATCAGCTGTTCAGAGGAGACTACATGAATCAGGCCTTCATGGTCGAATTTCTGCAAAGAAACCACTACGAAGGATACCAATAATAAGAAGAGACTTGCTTGGGCCAAGAAACACGTGAAATGGACATTAGACCGTTGGAAATGAGACTCAGAGTAGGTGAACGGATGATCTCAGCATGTGTGGTTCCCACCGTGAAGCTTGGAGGAGGTGGCGTGATAGTGTGGGGGGGCTTTGCTGGTGACACTGTCAGTGATTTATTTAGGATTTAAGGCACACTTAACCAGCATGGCTACCATAGCATTCTGCTGTGATACTGTATGTGTTTAGTGGGACTATCATTTGTTTTCAACAGGAAAATGACCCAACACACCTCCAGGCTATGTAAGGGCTATTTGACCAAGAAGGAGAGGGATGGAGTGCTGCATCAGATGACCTGGCCTCCACAATCATTTGACCTCAACCCAATTGAGAGGGTTTGGGATGAGTTAGACCGCAGAGTGAAGGAAAAGCAGCCAACAAGTGCTCAGCATATGTGGTAACTCCTTCAAGACGGTTGGAAAAGCATTCCAGGTGAAACTGGTTGAGAGAATGCCAAGAGTGTGCAAAGCTGTCATCAAGGCAAAGGGTGGCTACTTTGAAGAATCTCAAATATAAAATATATTTTGATTTGTTGAACACTTTTTTGCTTACTACATGATTTCATGTGTTATTCATAGTTTTGACATTTTCACTATTATTCTACAATATAGAAAAAAACACATTTTTAATTTTATTTTTAACTTTAATGAGTAGGTGTGTCCAAACTTTTGACTAGTACTGTATATACAGTTGAAGTCAGAAGTTTACATACACCTATGCCAAATAAATATAAACTCAGTTTTTCACAATTCCTGACAATTAAACCTAGTAAAAACTCCCTGTCTTTGGTCAGTTAGGATCACCACTTTATTTTAAGAATCTGAAATGTCAAAATAATAGTAGAGAGAATGATTTATTTAATATTTTACTTCTTTCATCACATTCCCAGTGGGTCAGAAGTTTACATGCACTCAATTAGTATTTGGTAGCATTGCCTTTAAATAGTTTAACTTGGGTCAAATGTTTTGGGAGGCATTCCACAAGCTTCCCACAATAAGTTAGGTGAATTTCGGCCCATTCCTCCTGACAGAGCTGGTGTAACTGAGTCAGGTTTGTAAGGCCTCCTTGCTCGCACAACCTTTTTCAGTTCTGCCCACAAATGTTCTATAGGATTGAGGTCAGGGCTTTGTGATGGCCACTCCAATACCTTGACTTTGTTGTCTTTAAGCCATTTTGCCACAACTTTGGAAGTTTGCTTGGGGTCATTGTCCATTTGGAAAACCCATTTGCAACCAAGCTTTAACTTCCTGACTGATGTCTTGAGAAGTTGCTTCAATATATACACATAATTTTCCCTCCCTCATGATGCCATCTATTTTGTGAAGTGCACCAGTCCCTTCTGCAGCAAAGCACCCCCACAACATGATGCCACCCCCATGCTTCACGGTTTGGATGGTGTTCTTCGGCTTGCAAGCATCCCCCTTTTTCCTCCAAACATAACGATGGTCATTATGGCCAAACAGTTCTATTTTTGTTTCATCAGACCAGAGGACATTTCTCCAAAATGTACGATCTTTGTCCCCATGTGCAGTTTCAAACCGTAGTCTGGCTTTTTATGGCGGTTTTGGAGCAGTGGCTTCTCCCATGCTGGCCGACCTTTCAGGTTATGTCGATATAGGACTCGTTTTACTGTGGATATAGATACTTTTGTACCTGTTTCCTACAGCATCTTCATAAGGTCCTTTGCTGTTGTTCTGGGATTGATTTTCACTTTTCGCACCAAAGTACCAAAGCACCAAAGTACCAAAGCACCAAAGTTCATCTCTAGGAGACAGAATACTTCTCCTTCCTGAGAGGTATAACGGCTGTGTGTTCTCATGGTGTTTATACCTGCGAACTATAGTTTGTACAGATGAAGTTGGTACCTTCAGGTGTTTGGAAATTGCTCCCAAGGATGAATTGCTCCCAAGGATGAACCAGACTTTTTTCTCTGAGGTATTGGCTGATTTCTTCATATTTTCTCATGATGTCAAGCAAAGAGGCACTGAGTTTGAAGGTAGGCCTTGAAATACATCCACAGGTACACCTCCAATTGACTTAAATGATGTCAATTAGCCTATCAGAAGCTTCTAAAGCCATGATATAATTTTGGGGAATTTTCCAGGCTGTTTAAAGGCACTGTCAACTTAGTGTATGTAAACGTCTGAACTACTTGAATTGTGATACAGTGAATTATAAAAATAGTCTGTCTGTAAACAATTGTTGGAAAAATGACTTGTGTCATGCACAAAGTAGATGTCCTAACCGTCTTGCCAAAGCTATAGTTTGTTGACAAGAAATTTGTGGAGTAGTTGAAAAACAAGTTTTAATGACTCCAACCTAAGTTTATGTAAACTTCCGACTTCTACTGTATATACTGTATATATATATATATATAATCTCTTATATCTCTGTCTCTCCTTCCCTCCTTTTCCTTGCCCCAACTCTCACTCTCTCTGCCACAAACACAAATCACTGCCATCCAGCCCCTAGAAAATAAGACTGAAAAACGACCAGGGAAAAATGGGTCAGGAAATACCTCCAGTTCTCCAGGCTATAAGTATGGACAACCGTCCCCCTGTACCCAAGCCCCGAGGCTGGCCAACTCAAACAACCTGGTGTCCCTGAGGACCAAACTGGTCAAACAGACTCTGACCAGGAGATTATAGAGGCCCTCTGTAGTTAAGGAGCTTTCCCTGGTGGGTTCACTAGGATTAGGAACATGTATCAAATGAAGAATAACTGCAACTGCTCATACCAGCAGTATTATTTATTTTTTGACTGTTTCTCCTGATATCCAACTGTTGTTAGAGATACTTATGATATGCTGCAATTCATTACTTGCCCACTGGAGACAAATCATTCAATTTTCACATTTTGACAAATGTTACTTTTGTATTCATAAACTAAAGATCAACATCTCCCCAAATTACCATACAACAAACACTAATAATGAACAACTACAGCTAATGGAATTTCTAGGGTCTCTGGAAAAATCTGGAGATATTTACATTGTGTTGAAACAAACAACACGCTGTTACTACTGTCTTGCTGACTCAGAACTCTCAGAACTGTGCTCTTGGGCATGGCAATCCAGTTTATGCCCACAGTAAGCAATTCACGTCGTATATTTTTTTAGGCCTATGTTTATCTGGCTTAATTTGTGTCTTTCATTTAGTGAAATATTTCTGTGGGGCCTTTGGATTTCTTAGTATCACAGACAAGATAGCTCGGAAAGGGTGCGGGAGATGAAGACTTAATGGAATCCATTGCAAAACAACCCATCTCTCCCTCCATCCAAAGCACTTTTCCTTTTTCCCTATCTAAACCCTCTCTTTTTTTTGTCATTGCCTCATGGACAGTATCTGCATGTGACAGATGACTGCCAAGATTATCGCATCATTATGATTTTTTCCATAAGAGGAGATCATAGAAGGGATAGAGCAGTGACTTGAAGGAGCAGGTACACTGAGATCAACCATTCAGAGGTGCCTCATTCCACCAGAGAATGGGGAGCTCCGTGAGTGAGCCAAGTGCTATTGTCCCCTCCCATTTCAGACACACTGCTCTCCACAACTTCAATGGGACCCCCCGCTAAACCAATTAAAGTGATATGTCCCACTCAACCTGAATATCTCTTCCTGCTGGCGCTCTGAGTGGTACCGCCCGCTTTGATACACAGCTGGGCTCCTTCAACTGTAGCGTCACGCACACACACACACATATATATATACGCACGCATCACACACACGCACGCCCACATACACACATACGCACACATACACACTGTCCTGGCTGAGTGGGATGACCTGCTTCGACACAGCAGTCACATTCAGAGTGAAGGAGCTGATGGGTGCTATTCAAGCCATTGCTTTGTGCTATTGTTCCACATGGGGTATCCTTTACTTGTGATGCACTCTCCCACTCTTTTACTGCAATCATGCAACAATTCCATTTCATCAGCCTCAGTCACACACGCGCACGCACACGCACACATAAACACACATAGGGTTGCGAAGAGAGGGTGGATGAGTGTAAACTTTTTAAGTTTACCAGTGAGCTACCAGAATTTTGGTATCTTTCAAGGATTTTATGTAATCTATCACAAGGCATCTAGTGGCCCGTTTGGGTACTTCAGATTATCACAGGTGTCTGTAATTATCTCTGGCCCTCTGTGTGGCCTTATCATACTGTAAGTCAAATATATGAAATAATTAAATAACATGATAAAAAAAATGGAATGACAAAGCTACAAAACATGATCCTAAATATAAACCATCAAATTAGTGAATACCATAGGTGTTTAATATGAGGGTTTCAGCAATAAATTGTATAATTAACGGGCCTCCTGAGTAGCGCAGTGGTCTAAGGCACTGCACCACAGTGCTAGCTGTGCCATTAGAGATCCTGGTTTGAGTCCAGGCTCTGCTGCAGCCGGCCGCAACCAGGAGACCCATGGGTTGGCACACAATTGGCCCAGCGTTGTCTGAGTTAGGGGAGGGTTTGGCCGGCAGGGATATCTTTGTCCCATTGCACTCTAGCGACTCCTGTGGCAGACCGGGAGCAATGTGCGCTGACACGGTTGCCAGGTGTACGGTGTTTCCTCTGACACATTGGTGCAGCTGACTTCCAGGTTAAGCGGGCATTGTGTCAAGAAGCAGTGCGGCTGGGTTGTCTTTCGGAGGATGCATAGCTCTCGACCTTCGCCTCTCCCAAGTCCATACGGGAGTTGCAGCGATGGGACAAGACTGTAACTACCAATTGGGGAGAAAAAGGGGTACAAAGAAAATAAGAAATTATATTATTTTACACACTTTTATTCATATGTATTTATTGTCAATGCTTCAGTTTCAAACTGGTATCAGATGTGAAAAAGTCAATATTTAGAAGAGTGGCAGAGTTAATTGAAAATAATGCCATTGATGATTAAATACTTTTTTCATTAATTAGGCTTAATTTCTTGAACCATATGGTCTATCTATTATAAACTAATGAACAATATGGACACAGATATCAAAAATAGTCCAGTCCTGTTTAACCCCTCTGAACCAGGTCTACAGATCCAATAGACCTGATCTTCTCAATGATTGCAAACAAACCTACCCAGCACAGGCAGGCAGACTGGCCTCTGAATACTGCTAACTACACACAGCCAGGGAGGCTGGCCTCCCCATACTGCTAACTCCACAGCCAGGCAGGCTGGCCTCCTCATACTGCTAGCTCCACACAGCCAGGCAGGCTGGCCTCCCCATACTGCTAACTACACACCCAGGCAGGCTGGCCTCCTCATACTGCTAACTCCACACAGCCAGGAAGACTGGCCTCCCCATACTGTTAACTCCACACAGACAGGAAGGCTGGCCTCCCCATACTGTTAACTCCACACAGCCAGGCAGGCTGGCCTCCTCATACTGCTAGCTCCACACAGCCAGGCAGGCTGGCCTCCTCATACTGCTCACTCCACACAGCCAGGCAGGCTGGCCTCCCCATACTGCTAACTACACAGCCATGCAGGCTGGCCTCCCCATACTGTTAACTCCACACAGCCAGGAAGGCTGGCCTCCCCATACTGTTAACTGCACTCAACCAGGAAGGCTGGACTCCGCATACTGTTAACTGCACACAGCCAGGAAGGCTGGCCTCCCCATACTGTTAACTGCACAAAGCCAGGAAGGCTGGCCTCCCCATACTGTTAACTCCACACAGCCAGGAAGACTGGCCTCCCCATACTGTTAACTCCACACAGCCAGGAAGGCTGGCCTCCCCATACTGTTAACTGCACTCAACCAGGAAGGCTGGCCTCCCCATACTGTTAACTGCACACAGCCAGGAAGGCTGGCCTCCCCATACTGTTAACTCCACACAGCCAGGAAGGCTGGCCTCCCCATACTGCTAACTCCACACAGCCAGGAAGGCTGGCCTCCCCATACTGTTAACTCCACACAGCCAGGAAGGCTGGCCTCCCCATACTGTTAACTGCACTCAACCAGGCAGGCTGGCCTCCCCATACTGTTAACTGCACTCAACTAGGCAGGCTGGCCTCCCCATACTGTTAACTCCACTCAACCAGGCAGGCTGGCCTCCCCATACTGTTAACTGCACTCAACTAGGCAGGCTGGCCTCCCCATACTGTTAACTCCACTCAACCAGGCAGGCTGGCCTCCCCATACTGTTAACTCCACTCAACCAGGCAGGCTGGCCTCCCCATACTGTTAACTCCACTCAACCAGGCAGGCTGGCCTCCCCCATACTGTTAACTGCACTCAACCAGGCAGGCTGGCCTCCCCATACTGTTAACTCCACTCAACCAGGCAGGCTGGCCTCCCCATACTGTTAACTGCACTCAACCAGGCAGGCTGGCCTCCCCATACTGTTAACTGCACTCAACCAGGCAGGCTGGCCTCCCCATACTGTTAACTCCACTCAACCAGGCAGGCTGGCCTCCCCATACTGTTAACTGCACTCAACCAGGCAGGCTGGCCTCCCCATACTGTTAACTGCACTCAACCAGGCAGGCTGGCCTCCCCAACTGTTAACTGCACTCAACCAGGCAGGCTGGCCTCCCCATACTGTTAACTCCACTCAACCAGGCAGGCTGGCCTCCCCATACTGTTAACTGCACTCAACCAGGCAGGCTGGCCTCCCCATACTGTTAACTCTACTCAACCAGGCAGGCTGGCCTCCCCATACTGTTAACTGCACTCAACCAGGCAGGCTGGCCTCCCCATACTGTTAACTGCACTCAACCAGGCAGGCTGGCCTCCCCATACTGTTAACTCCACTCAACCAGGCAGGCTGGCCTCCCCATACTGTTAACTGCACTCAACCAGGCAGGCTGGCCTCCCCATACTGTTAACTGCACTCAACCAGGCAGGCTGGCCTCCCCATACTGTTAACTGCACTCAACCAGGCAGGCTGGCCTCCCCATACTGTTAACTGCACTCAACCAGGCAGGCTGGATCAGAGAGGACCTTGGGAGGCCGAGGGACGGGATGAAAACACACAACGGTCTACTTTACTTCTCCTCTTTGATCTGCACTATCAAAGACACCTCCCCTCCTCCCCCTTTTCTCCTTTCCTCCCTGGACTAAAGGCTGTAGTTGTTGTTTGTTGTTTGTTGTTGTTGTTATTTATATTGTTTTTCCCCTTTGTAACACAAAGCCAGCTGACCATGACTCTGATGCTAATGTGAAGGTGGAGAGGGTTTTTTAATGAGCGCCAGCGCAGATCAGAGGGGCTCGGGCCGGGGGGAGAGGAGAGGTGAGGAGATTGTAACATTGAACATCAAACCCACACAACTATCAGAGGAACTTCTGTCTTTGACCAGCCATGACCTCCTTTACAGTACAAGGCCCCAGTCTCAATGATTTCAGGGGTTAACTACAACATAATCATTTCGCTATATGAAATCATAAAAACTTTTTTGTTTTGTATCTCATATTTGCTTTGTGCTTTTGTGGATTCACACCATCATGGTTAGGGCCCTGAGTCGTTCCAGACCACCTAACCTCACCAGGCTAAACTCGGGCTCGTATGGGCTATAGAGAATGGAGTTTTTCCTGGTTAGGCCACACAGTTATTGGATTTGTTAGCCCGCTTTGCTCCTCAAGGAAGTGTGTCTCCTCTGTTTCAATTGGTTTACCTGAACAGGAAATTGATGCTACATTGGTTGCTCCGCTATAATCATTGAAAACCGCATCTGCAATCTGAACCAGGAAGTGCATGCAGAGTTGACCCTCATTATTTGTAGGGACAGACATAACAGAGGATGGGGAAAGGGAAAGATGAAGTGAGGAGAGCCTGAGAGGGGGTGTTGAAGAAAAGAAAGGGGAAATGGCCAAACCCTCTTCCATGTCCACCTTTCCTTTTTCTTCTCACCCTCATGACGTGTAATCATTAAGGATCGGCAATGAAGAAAGAAGAAAAAGAGGATAGTTAATTATGCATACAGACAACACAAAGGGGAGGAAGGAGAGAGAGAGAGGCAGAGAGGGAGAGAGAGAGTGTGAGAGAGAGAGATTTGTTTACCTTCCCCCCCTCTTCCACCAGTAGAGAGGGGGATTCATTAGAGTCTTGTGTAAATCAATCTGCTTCTCCTTAAAGTGCTGTCAATTACAGCCATGACGCCTGCCAGCCTGACATCACTCTGTGGAGATTTAACTTGAAGGCCAATTAATCATCATGATTAATTCACTCACAAACCAGGTGCAACTGTTCGACTTGTGCTCACATACACATGGGTGACTCGCATGGACGTACACACACACGCGCGTGCGTACGCACACACACACACACACACACACACACACACACACACACACACACACACACACACACACACACACACACACACACACACACACACACACACACACACACACACACACACACACACACACACACACACACACACACACACACACACACACACACACACACACACACACACTAACAAGGGGAGGTCCTCAAAGGGGGAGAGATAAAGTGCCCACATGCTGCTACAACAACCCACCTGATACTCTACTTCAGCTCAATACTACTCACACATTAAGAAAGGGACATACAAAAACTGCATACGTTTGGAAGCACATATGTACAAGCCGGCACACACACACATGAACGCTCGCACGCACTCACTTACCATCAGCCACCAACCTTTATCCAAGGATATAGGATCCTGTTTGAGATTGGTTTACACTGCAGCAGTGCAGCGGTAATGTTGACACAGCCTTGATTGTTGAATACAAATCGCAGGAATTAGCTTGCTCCCATAATGAATTATATCTTCCATTACACAAGGTCCCGTGTCACCCACTGTTCAAGTGTGACATGCAGACAGGGTAGGCAGGGTAGGCCTTGCTTACATTGTGATAATCTAATAGAAAAATGTGTTATGGAAGCCCACATTTGTTTTATAACATATACACAAAAAAATATATAATAATTGTAATCTAATGTTTTTTCTCAATGGTTCTGGTGTTTTTATGCTCAAAATCAAAAGATTTGCTAAAACTGCATCAAAACCGCCAGGGTATGCATGCCTTCCTTTCCACACATTGAAATGGATTGAAATTGTTGATGCGTGCGTGCGGCCGTTCAGTCACTGTTGATGGACAGGATCAGCATAGGCCTCGCTGCTTTGCATAGCTTCCTTCATTGCATTGAGCCAATTTCACATTTTGCGCATTCACATTTGGGCGTGTCTACATCATTTGGCGCTCACATCCCTTGAACTGAACAAAGCCAGCTAGCTAGCAAAAACAACCTGGCAAATGGACACTATACTGCAGCTCAGACTATTTTCCAAGAGGTTCACCCTGAAGGACAGATAAATGGACACTATACTGCAGCTCAGACTATTTTCCAAGAGGTTCACCCTGAAGGACAGACAAATGGACACTATACTGCAGCTCAGACTATTTTCCAAGAGGTTCACCCTGAAGGACAGACAAATGGACACTATACTGCAGCTCAGACTATTTTCCAAGAGGTTCTCCCTGAAGGACAGACAAATGGACACTATACTGCAGCTCAGACTATTTTCCAAGAGGTTCACCCTGAAGGACAGACAAATGGACACTATACTGCAGCTCAGACTATTTTCCAAGAGGTTCACCCTGAAGGACAGACAAATGGACACTATACTGCAGCTCAGACTATTTTTCAAGAGGTTCTCCCTGAAGGACAGACAAATGGACACTATACTGCAGCTCAGACTATTTTCCAAGAGGTTCTCCCTGAAGGACAGACAAATGGACACTATACTGCAGCTCAAACTATTTTCCAAGAGGTTCACCCTGAAGGACAGACAAATGGACACTATACTGCAGCTCAGACTATTTTCCAAGAGGTTCACCCTGAAGGACAGACAAATGGACACTATACTGCAGCTCAGACTATTTTCCAAGAGGTTCACCCTGAAGGACAGATAAATGGACACTATACTGCAGCTCAGACTATTTTCCAAGAGGTTCACCCTGAAGGACAGACAAATGGACACTATACTGCAGCACAGACTATTTTCCAAGAGGTTCTCCCTGAAGGACAGACAAATGGACACTATACTGCAGCTCAGACTATTTTCCAAGAAGTTCACCCTGAAGGACAGACAAATGGACACTATACTGCAGCTCAGACTATTTTCCAAGAGGTTCACCCTGAAGGACAGATAAATGGACACTATACTGCATCTCAGACTATTTTCCAAGAGGTTCACCCTGAAGGACAGATAAATGGACACTGCATTTAGACAATGCATTTTCCTTGGCAATTTACGTTTTGGCTACTGTTTAGTTCAGTTCATTAAGTCGACCATTTTAAAAAACAAACACACATAACACTTGAAAAAGTCATAAATGCACATGAGAAAAATCATCAAGGATATCACACAATAAAGTCTGGGACTTAATTTCAATTGTGGTCCTCTTGAAACAAGATGGCTAGGAAAGATCGAACTAGGTTGAACACAGTATGGCAGTGAGATAATAAAACATAAAAACAAAGAAGAAGAAAATCTATCTCATCATCACAGTTACATCGTAGGGTACATTCACATGGGCACAGAAGACATCACATTTTTAAAGCTGCCCAGAAGGAACGTCGAATGAACATGAGAATAGACAACTTCTCTTTGATACATTTGTTTTATCAAGCTTCACCACCTGACCAAAAGTAAGTAGACATCTCGTTCCAAAATCATGGGCATTAATACGGAGTTGGTCCCCATTTTGTTGCTATAACAGTCTCCACTCTTCTGGGAAGGCCCTCCACTAGATACTGGAACATTACTGTAGGGACTTGCTTCCATTTAGCCACAAGAGTGTTAGTGAGGTCAGGCACTGATGTTGGGCGATTAGGCCTGGCTCGCAGTCGGCATTCCAATTCATCCCAAAGGTGTTCGTTGGGGTTGAGGTCAGGGCTCTGTGCAGGCCAGTCAAGTTCTTCCACACCAATCTCGACAAACCATTTCTGTGTGGACCTTGCTTTGTGCACAGGGGTATTGCCATGCTGAAACAGGAAAGGGCCTTTCCCAAACTATTGCTACAAATTTGGAAGCACAGAATCCTCTAGAATGTCATTGTATGCTGTAGCGTTAAGATTTCCCTTCACAGGAACTAAAGGACCTAGCCAGAACCATGAAAACCAGCCCCAGACTGTTATTCCTTCTCCACCAAACTTTACAGTTGCATTCGGGCAGGTAGAGTTCTCCTGGCAATCGCCAAACCCAGATTTGTCTGTCGGACTGCCAGATGGTGAAGATTAATGAATTACTCCAGAGAATACAAATTGCAGGTCCACTGCTCCAGAGTCCAATGGCGGCATGCTTTATATTACTCCAGCCGATGTTTGGCATTACGCATGGTGATCTTAAGCTTGTGTGCAGCTGTTCGGCCATGGAAATCCATTTTATGAAGCTCCTGACGAAAAGTTATTGTGCTGACATTGCTTCCAGAGGCAGTTTGGAACTCGGTAGTGAGTGTTGCAACCAAGGTCAGACAAATTTTACACGCTTCAACACTTGGCCATTCCGTTATGTGAGCTTGTGTGGCCTACCACTTTGCAGCTGAGCCGTTGTTGCTCCTAGACCTTTCCACTTCACGATAACAGCACTTACAGTTGACCGGGGCAGCTCTAGCAGAACATACATTTGAAGAACTGACTTGTTGGAAAGGTAGCATTCTATGACGGTGCCATGTTGAAAGTCACTGAGCTCTTCAGTAAGGCCATTCTACTGTCTATGGAGATTGCATGGCTGCGTGCTTGGTTTTATACACCTGTCAGCAGCGGGTGTGGTTGAAATTGCCCTATCCACTAATTTGAAGGGGTTTCCACATACTTTTGTATATATAGTGTAGAATATCATTTTGATGAGGCACTTTTTTAATGTTGTGAACTGTATTTTTCAGTCATTTTGAATGACATTTTGTTAGAACCTTATTAATTATATATATGTGTGAAACAACATTTTAGACAATAATATTAGCCATATTATTGTGTGTGTGTGTGTGTGTGTGTGTGTGTGTGTGTGTGTGTGTGTGTGTGTGTGTGTGTGTGTGTGTGTGTGTGTGTGTGTGTGTGTGTGTGTGTGTGTGTGTGTGTGTGTGTGTGTGTGTGTGTGTGTGTGTGTGTGTGTGTGTGTGTGTCTGTGTGTGTGTTTGCAATTGCCGTGCTCGGTGCATTGGAAGAATTGTAAATCCATTGTGAAAAGCTATGGAGTTTGCGTTGCAAACTTTTCTGATGAAATGTGTCCAAATATTGGTTTTTAAGTGTCACCTATTGGTTGTAACTGTGGATGCTTAATCGGTTTATAGCAAGTGCCTATCCAGCCACCGACCTCACAACACTTCACTGCTGTTTGAAGTGTTAGGTCTACTTACTGTAATATCTCAATTTGATCACTCTTTTTTTGCTGAGAATTGTTCTGCAAAGCAGGAAATTAAAACTTGTAGTGTATTTGAGTTTTTAAAAGGCTTCTAAAGTTTGTCTTTTCCACTTCGAAATTTAAGACACGATTTGCCATAAAAAAAGTGTATCAACCACTACAAAAATGTCCATTAGTTATAATTCACAAAATAATTCACATTATTTTCCTGCTGCAGCAAACTGGCTCAAATGAAGATCCTACATACTGTATGTATATGAATTGTCCTGAAGTTATTAGCTAGCTAGTCTCTCAGATGAGATCAAGGAAACAACCCACATTGTGTTAGTAGATTTACAGAGCTTGTGGTCAGCTGCTGTAGCACAGAGACATGAAGAAGACATTTGATAGAGATATTTGAGCATACTACGCCCTCTGCTAAAAAGGTCATAACCTCTATGGCACAGGTGGCATTGCACTTTTCCCATACCAGGAAGGTCTCTGGTACAAGCCCCCTACCGGACTATACCCAGCAGATCAATTGAGCAGGAGTTACCCGAAGCTGGGCTCTTGCATCTTGGGTCAAAGACACAAGCAGGGTCCAAAGAGGAGTACGATGAAAGTACTAGAACTGACAGTAACCCTAATCCCAGAATGGTAAAGCAATGTATTTACAGCAGTAACCATAGCCCCAACCCTGGCTTCATGCTTAACCATAGCTTCATGTCCACATCCCTGTTCAACCCTAACCCTAATCTTGGCAAAACCCTAAATCTGGACTTAATTTAAATCTTGGCCCCTGCAAATGGGGCACCCCCTCGTTTGAATTTCTAATTTAATCCCTGACCATATCCCCTAAATTGTTACTATAGGCTAAACAGTTAGCCTTTCCACTGGTCTGTTGTGCCACAAACAATAAGAAACCCCTAGTGTTATTGGATGAAGTGTTGAAATGTAATTAAGGCTTCCATAGAATATAGCTATTGACTTTTAATAATGCGTGCTTCTCTCCATTTCACTGATTAAGTGGCTGCTGTAAAGGGTACTATTCAATTAAATAACTGTGTTTCGCTCTTCATAATGAATTACGTAATGATTATATCTTCTATACATGAGTGTGAGGAATGAGGCTCTCCCTCGATGGATGGTTAAGGTGTCTCTGCTGTCTCATTGCTTGTCATGGCACATTGTATGTGGGAAATTCAATTTTCATGCCTGGTGTTTGCTCACATAATTACAATGGAAACTCTCTTCTTGACATAGTGTTTATACTGTTATGCATGTTAAGCATTAATGAACACCAATTTGTTGCTTTATTATGTTTTGAAGTATACTATAGTTTAATGCCAGCCTAGAATGGGGATCTCCAACTACCCAGTGTGCAGCCTTTTGTTCCAAACCAACAACAACACACTTGATTCAGCTAATCACAGTCTTGATAAGCAGTTGATTAATATAATCAAAAGAAATAGAGAGATTGAGAATAGACAGGGTATAGTACGATCTCTGTTCTACCTCTCTGTCTATCATCCGCCTGCGGTATGAGACTTTTACACATCCCATAGCCCAGCATTCTATAGCTAGAGGACTCCTGATTTCTCCAGGACTGCTAAGCATAATTTGTTGTCTTTATTTGTTTTGGACTAGTACTGTCTTTTTGCTAGCTAAGGCCATCTACTACAAGTGTTGCATGTCTTCCCAGTGGCCTATCTGGTGTGGGAACTGCTGACTGCTCATCATTTGCAGAGAGTTGTTTACATTTCAACCAGGATCAAGGGGCAGGGCAATATGTGACTTGTTTTGGTAATCAGTGTCTGTTTTGGAGGGGGAAGGGTTTCATCTCTTTTCTGGGTGTATATAACCAGCTTTTCAGGCTCCATCTCAGTGTGCCTTATTCTATAGCTAGAGAACTCCTGATGTCGCCATGATTGATAAGTATACATTTTTGTCTTTATCTGTTGTGGCCTACCTGGTGTGTGAACTGCTGACTGCTCATCATTCACAGATAGTTGTTGACACATCAACCAGGATCAGGGCAATTTGTGGCTTGTTTTGGTAATCAGTGGCTTTATTAGAGGGGGAGTTGTTTCACCTCTCTTAGGCAATCAGCAACTAGTACAGGGAGGTGTGCTCTCCACCTCTGCTAGGCAGTTAGCAATTAGTACTTCAGTCTCTGGATTCTCAGCGGCAGCTGACAAAACTAAGACTGTTGCCGAAACAAAGATGGTTTTGCCGAGTTGTTTGAGGAAGGAAAGAGAGGAAGGCTCCACACCACTCTCTCACTTGAGTATCTTACTTAGTTGTTTTCAGATGATCTCATTTTGCTCTTGTAGCTTTGGCAACTATGTGTGTGTTTCAATACCTGTTTGCACCTTTACCTGTAGGCTTTACAGACACTCCCCACCCCTTAGCTGCAAAAACTTCTAATTTAGTGTGCCCTGTACGCACAACCTATGTAGAATTCCTGGTCTCTGGCATAGTTTGCGACTGTCGATCTGCGGTCAAGAACGCGGAGTTCTTCGCAGCCTATTCTGCCCTTTAGTCCCTTGACTTTTTGGCCATGACAGACATGTATAACTCCAGAGAACACTGCTACCTCCAGCTGCTCGTTCTTCATCTGACTACATTTTCTCTCGTAGTCTGAGAACATCTGGTCCTCGCGGTTGTGGCACAGGTCTACTCATTTCTCCTAAGTGGAGATTTTTGCTTTTTGCTATCACCTGTCCATCTCCTCATTTGAATTCCATGCTGGCACTGTCACTTGTCCACTCAAGCTTAACATTATTGTCATCTGTCACTCACCAGTTGCCCTTGGAGAGTTCCTCAATGAGCTTGACACCTTGATAAGCTCATTTCCTGACGATGGCTCACCGCTCTTCATACTTGGTGACTTCAACATCCCCACTTCTGCCTTTGATTCCATTTTTTCCAACTCTCTCTTTTCTCTCCTTGCCTCTTTTCACCTCACCCTTTCCCAGTCCCCTTCAGCTCACAAGAGTCAATACGCTTGACTTCATCTTTACTAGAGGCTGCAGCCAGCCTGGTTTTTGACCTTCCCAAGTTTTCTCATGTCACCCCGCTCCACTCCACTGGCTTCCAGTCTAAGCTCGCATCCACTACAAGACCATGGTGCTTACCTACGGAACAGCAAGAAGAACTTCCCCGCCCTACCTTCAGGCTAGCTATGCTCAAACACTACACCCCAACCCGAGCACTCCGTTCTGCCACCTCAGGTCTCTTGGCCCTCCCACCTGTACAGGAGGGCAGCTCCCGCTCAGCCCTACCTCTTCAAACAGTGTCTGCTAAATGACTAAAATGTAAAATGTAGATGTAAATATCTTAACCAAACAAGGGTTAGATGAGACAGGCCGGAGATAGAGGCAGAAGGTGGTCTTTGTTAGCCTATTCCTACCTATGAAGTGTAACACAGAACATATCCTCTCCCCAGCACAGAAAGCCACTGATCTATCAGATCAAAACTAGGATCTTAATTAACCGATCCTTCCCTCCCAATTGAACCCCCCCGCTGGGCCAGACAGTGGGCCGGCCCGTTCGCCATTCTGGCTCTGCCTCGCTCCAGTCGCTGTTTGAAGAGTGGAACATGAAAGAGACTGCAGCCCGTTCAGCGTGGGCCAGCACGGGGATCTTAATTAAAAAGCTTTGCATGTTATTTGCCATAATAAAGGGGAATTTGGAGTTTAGTTAAATCCAATTAGGGTTGGGCCGATGTCTCAGGAGATGAGAGAGTAATTGGTGTTTGAACACCCACTGCTTTGTTCCGTGCACCAGGAGATTGATCAAGGCAATAAGCAGACAATGCCGACTCAGAGAAGATGATGGGTCTCTGGCTGTGAACTTTAGTGTGGAGGCTCGAACATGACGGGACGACATTACGAGACAATTAGCAGAAAGATGAAACATTGCCTCGGCTCGTTATCAAAGAAGTTGCAATGGCGCAGAAGGGCGGAGTCCCACTGAGATGCAGGTGTGTCACGAAGTGCGAAGATTGTCGAAGAGGATTTGAGGTGTCTGATCATATCTGTGGATATCTCACTAAAATATCAACTCTGCTGGTTGACAACCGGGTACAGTAATTTGTGCTAGCGCAGTAGAAGATCTGAGGAAAATCATCCCAATGTCTACACATTTTTAAGTGCCTGGAAAGGCTCTCTGTTTGTATCTAGTCGAGGAAGCCTTTATTGATCCCTCCCTTCCTGAATGTTCCCCGATTTATGGTAGGATCAGGTGGTCTGCAGGAGAAAATGAATTATCTGTTGAAGTGAAGCTATTGATGATTGGGGGAGGTGGGTACCTTTTTAGTTTTGATTCTGATTCAGCATTATCTTCAACCATCTCCATATATATATATATATATATATATATATATATATTATATATATATATATATATATATATATATATATATATATATATATATACGACCTCTCCCCTTTGACCTTGTCTGATGACCTATTGATCATGTCTGGACCTGCTTTGGATCCGATCACCAATAGTAGAGGGGAAATGGATGTGTTTGAATGGGATTATTGTAATGATATCGCTGTTATAATCCTGTTACCTGGCTGCGTCCCCAGTGCACTAAAGTCTATACGTTTCCATGGATGGGGAAAATAAAGGTCGATCTTTAGATTTATGTTACACAATACTGGAAGTATTTTCCAAGATGTTTGAGAGAATGCCATGGACGGTTCCCTCAACAAAATACGTTGAAAACACATTCCCTCTCATAGTTGAGGCAGTCAGATCTTCAGAGAGCAAATAAAATTAAATCAAATGAAATTGTATTTGTCACAGGCACCGAATACAAGTGGTGCAGACTTTACTGTGAAATGCTTGCTTTCCAGCCCTTCTCAAAAATAAAATAGTAACAAAAGAAAAGTAAAATAAACTATGTATATGAGGGCAGGGCAAAGTGGCTCAGTATCAGAATAGATCATTAAAAAAAAAGTCAAATAAAGAACAGAGCAGCAGCAAATAATGAGTGTGAATGTGTGTGTGTGTAATGTGTATGTACCGTGTGTGTGTTTGTTGTGTCAATCTGTGTGTGTGGGAGTGTTAATGTAATGTATGTTAGTGTGTATATGGTTTGTATACAATGCTGTGAAAAAGTATTTGCCCCTTCTCTATTTTGCATATTTTTGATACTGGATGTTATCAGATCTTCATCCAAAACCTAATATTAGATATAGGGAACCTGAGTTTGCAAATAAGAAAAAAAAGGTATATACTTATTTTATTAACAAAGTTATGCAACACCCAATTCCCTTTGTGAAAAAGTAATTGCCTCCTTACACTCAATAACTACCACCTTTTGCTACAATGACTGCAACCAAATGCTTCCTGCAGTTGTTGATCAGTCTCTCACATCACTGTGGAGGAATGTTGGCCCACTCTTCCATGCTGAACTGCTTTAAATCGTTTGGGGGTTCTTGAGCCTGAACTGCTCGTTTCAAGTCCTGCCACAACATCTCAATTGGGATTAGGTCTGGACTTTGACTAGGCTATGCCAAAACTTCAAATTTGTTGCTTTTAACTGTTTTCTTGTATAATTGATTGTGTTTTGGATCATTGTATTGCTGCATAACCCAGCTGCACTTCAGCTTCAGCTCACAGATGGATGGCCTGCCATTCTCCTGTAGGATTCTCTGATACAGAGCACAATTCATTATTCCTTCCCTTAAGGCAAGTCATCCAGGTTCTGAGGCTGCAAAGTAGCCCCAAACTATCACACTACCACAACCATGCTTGACTGTCGGTATGAGGTGCTTGGTTTATGCCAGACATAATAGGACCCAAGTTGACTGTAGATTGCCAAAGAGCACCTGGAAGCACCTGGATGATCATCAAAATCAAATAACATGTATTTATAAAGCTCTTCTTACATCAGCTGATATCTCAAAGTGCTGTACAGAAACCCAGCCTAAAACCCCAAACGGCAAGCAATGCAGGTGTAGAAGCACGGTGGCTAGGAAAACCTAGGAAGAAACCTAGAGTGGAACCAGGCTATGAGAGGTGGCCAGTCCTCTTCTGGCTGTGCCGGGTGGAGATAAAGACTCTTCAAGACACTTGAAAGAGTGTTCTATAAACAGATGACTCAAAATAATATATTTTTGGATGACATTGGTCCAATTGTGCCTAGTTCCCTTTATCTAATACCAGGTTATGGTTGAAGATCTGATAACATTCAGTATCAAAAATAAGAGGAGAAAATTAGAAAGGGGGCAAATCCATTTTCACAGCACTGTATATAGTCTAGTGAGTGTGTGTAGGGTCAGTGAAAGATAAGACTCAGTGATATCAACACAGTAATCCCATTCAAACACATCCCTTTTCACTCTACTATTGGTGATCGGACCCAAAGCTAGTCCAGACATGATCAATAGGTCATCAGAGGCCTGTGAAACCGATCTTACAGGTCGCAAACCTTCATGCACCGCTCCGGCAGAGAAGAGTGAAACAAAACCATAACTCCAGCTCCTTGGCTGACTGACAACATCAAGACACAGCTGAGTCACAGAGATGCTGCTCGGCTAAAATGAGTGAAAACAAAAGCTGAAAACGCCTTTCGAAGAATATCATTGTCTCAGAAACAACGTAACTGCTGAAGTAAGAAAGGAAAACTACTACTCAGCAGCTCTACACAAATCTAAGGTAGACAACTGTGCAAATTGGAAAATAATCAAATATTTCACTGATAAAGCCAAAAGAGCATGCCAAGCATGCCCTGGGACTAAACACCTCCCTCTGCCACTGGATCCTGGACTTCCTGACGGGCCGGCCCCAGGTGGTAAGGATAGGTAACAACACAACCGCCACGCTGATCCTCAACACAGGGGCCCCTCAGTGGTGCGTGCTCAGTCCCCTCCTGTACTCCCTGTTCACTCATGACTGCATGGCCAGGCATGACTCCAAACCCATCATCAAGTTTGCTGATGACACAACAGTGGTAGGCCTGATCACCGACAACGACGAGACCGCCTATAGAGGAGGTCAGAGACCTGGCCGTGTGGTGCCAGGACAACAACCACTCACTCAACGTGATCAAGACAAAGGAGATTATTGTGGACTCAGAAGACCAAGGCAATGCTGTTTGGCAACCCACAAAAGCTTAGATACACAGGCAGAAATATCACAATAACAGACAAACAAAACACTTATGAATGCGAAACACCATAAAGAACCTTGGGATGAAGTTGGACCCACACCTACACTGAACACAGCATGGTCACAAGGAAACTACTGTCTGGACCTGGCGCTCTAAAAAGGGTAAGGGACTTTGTTTCCAAGAACATCATCCTGACAATTTACCACACCAGGATAACACCCAGTCTATAACCCAACATCTTGACCACCATTGTCACTGTTCCCAAAAGCTCCAAGGTGAACTGCCTAAATGACTATCACCCTGTTGCACACACATCTGTATTAAGTGCTTTGACACACATCAACACCATCATCCCAGACACCTAGACCCACTCCAATTCACATACCGCCCCAACAGATTCACAGAGTACGCAATCTCAATTGCACATCACACTGTTTTCTCCCACCTGGAGAAGAGGGGAAATAACTATCTAGGAATGCCGTTCATAGACTACAGCTCAGCGTTCCACACCATAGTCCCCTCCAAGCTCCTCACCAAGGTGGTGAAGTTAAGCAACAACACCACTGCCACGCTGACCCTCATCATGTGGGCTCCCTTATGGGTGTGTGCTTAGTCCCATACTGTACTCACTGTTCACCCACAACTCCAACACCATCAAGTTTGCTTTACGACATGGCAGTTGTAGGCCTTATCATTGACGGCGATGAGTCAGCCTACAGGGAGGAGGTCAAAGACTTAGCAGTGTGGTGCCAGGACAACAACCTCTCCCTCAATGTCAGTAAGACCAAGGAACTGATCGTGGACTATAGGAAAAAAAGGGGAGAGCACGCCGCAATCCATATTGGTGAGGCTCTTGTGGAGCAGGTCGAGAGTTTCAAGTTCCTTTGCATTCGCATCACTATGGAAATATGCATAGCCTGGAAATGAGATGGAGATTTGAAACAGTCTTAGCAGACATATATGGACATCTGGCAGCCATCTGACAGGACATGGAACTATGTCCTATGACATGCAATATGTGTTTAGTGTATATAGAAGTGTTGGACCTATGGCTTTTAGGAGAAGTAATGCTTCTGTCTGTGTCTGTCTGTCTGTCTGTCTGCCCATATCTCTGTCTGTCTGTCTGCCCATATCTCTGTCTGTCTGTCTGCCCATATCTCTGTCTGTCTGCCTATATCTCTGTCTGTCTGTCTGTCTGTCTGCCCATATCTCTGTCTGTGTTGATCTAACTATCCATGCCATATAGAATGGAGCAGAATGTTGTGTTGCAGTGTGGTCTGTTACAGCTAAGTTGGGAACAGAACTGTCAGAGCTGCCTAATACTGTGATCCATCACCCACTACATCCTGTGTGTGTGTGTGTGTGTGTGCGCACATGTGTGCTTGCTTTGTGCATGCTCATGTAATTAAATCACTAGATCGATACCGCCTATGACTCCCTCTCAGGACTGTTACAACAAGCCACGTTCTTCCCCTCCCTTTCTCATTCTCTCCCTCTCTCCCTTCCTTATGTCTCTCTGTCTGTAAATATAAGGGCATGCTACGAATCAGAGCTCAAGCCTGGGGATAGATTGTTTCTCTGCAGCCCTTTTGACCGCTATTAACCTTCAGTTTGTGCTGTTGCCTCAGAGAGGAAGTGGGGCTGGTTGGGGATGGAAGACAGAGAGGGGGGATGCCACAAAAGCTGGTAAAACGCCACCCGGCAAATACCACATATGGGAAAGCCTTAAGGGTCAGGGGTCAGATGCTAGGGATCAAAGGTCAGTTTGCTGCCTTTAGGCCAAGGCCAAGGTGGCAGAGGTCAGCAAGGGTCAGTCACCTGGGTTTGAGGCTAATCCTGACCTTGGCCTTGGGATGATCAATAAGAGCAGAGTTGCTGTCCTCGTCTGCCTCACAGATCAATGATTCATTTACATCCCCTCTCTGGCCGTTGGGCTCTTATAGCTCTCTCCTTCATTGATTCCTTTCTTTCTTTTCTCCCCTTTCCTCTAATCACATTCTCTTCTACACATGGGACACCTTTAAGGAAAAACCACCCCTGGAGGTTTATGTGTAGTTGCGATGAAAATACAGTTAATGTGCAACTAGTTGCTGCACCAACAGGTCTATGGACATGATGGAGATTGGATCTACAAAGCTATATGGAGTAGTTTTAAGGATTACCGAGGATCAAGGACAAACAAGGATAATTTTGCTATTTGATTTAGAATTTTAAGACTCCTTGAAGTATACAAACAATATTTGACTAAACATTTTATTTGGCTTGACTGCTATTAGCCCATACAAATACATTGAGTAACAGATTCACCACATGGAATAACAGATGGTCCACCCCCAAAAATATAAAGGAAGTTTGTTCTGAATTGTCTATCCCGTATCTGAGAGATATTAGAAAGGATTTTTTATTTTTTTATTTTTTTAATGTATTTAACACTTTGTCACTAAACAGTCTCCATGTATACAGTACTTCCATAACGTTTTTTCAAATGGTACTGGGGGACCTTCAGACGGGTCTTGTGGGTGTCCTAGAGTCTCACCTTTTACATATACACTACTCAAAAAAATAAAGGGAACACTAAAATAACACATCCTAGATCTGAATGAATGTCTGGAGGTCTGGATTTGGGGTCGCACTCAAAATTAAAGTGGAAAACCACATTACAGGCTGATCCAACTTTGATGTAATGTCCTTAAAACAAGTCAAAATGAGGCTCAGTAGTGTGTGTGGCCTCCACGTGCCTATATGACCTCCCTACAACACCTGGGCATGCTCCTGATGAGGTGGCGGATTGTCTCCTGAGGAATCTCCTCCCTAACCTGGACTAAAGCATCTGCCAACTCCTGGACAGTCTGTGGTGCAACTGTGGCGTTGGTGGATGGAGCGAGACATGATGTCCCAGATGTGTTCATTACATTACATTACATTTAAGTCATTTAGCAGACGCTCTTATCCAGAGCGACTTACAAATTGGTGCATTCACCTTATGACATCCAGTGGAACAACCACTTTACAATAGTGCATCTAAATATTTTAAGGGGGAGGGGGTGAGAAGGATTACTTTATCCTATCCTAGGTATTCCTTAAAGAGGTGGGGTTTCAGGTGTCTCCGGAAGGTGGTGATTGACTCCGCTGTCCTGGCGTCATGAGGGAGTTTGTTCCACCATTGGGAGCCAGAGCAGCGAACAGTTTTGACTGAGCTGAGCGGGAACTGTACTTCCTCAGTGGTAGGGAGGCGAGCAGGCCAGAGGTGGATGAACGCAGTGCCCTTATTTGGGTGTAGGGCCTGATCAGAGCCTGGAGGTACTGAGGTGCCGTTCCCCTCACAGCTCCGTAGGCAAGCACCATGGTCTTGTAGCGGATGCGAGCTTCAACTGGAAGCCAGTGGAGAGCGGAGGAGCGGGGTGACGTGAGAGAACTTGGGAAGGTTGAACACTAGACGGGCTGCGGCGTTCTGGATGAGTTGTAGGGGTTTAATGGCACAGGCAGGGAGCCCAGCCAACAGCGAGTTGCAGTAATCCAGACGGGAGATGACAAGTGCCTGGATTAGGACCTGCGTCGCTTCCTGTGTGAGGCAGGGTCGTACTCTGCGGATGTTGTAGAGCATGAACCTACAGGAACGGGCCACCGCCTTGATGTTAGTTGAGAAACGACAGTTTGTTGTCCAGGATCACGCCAAGGTTCTTAGCGCTCTGGGAGGAGGACACAATGGAGTTGTCAACCGTGATGGCGAGATCATGGAACGGGCAGTCCTTCCCCGGGAGGAAGAGCAGCTCCGTCTTGCCGAAGTTCAGCTTGAGGTGGTGATCCGTCATCCACACTGATATGTCTGCCAGACATGCAGAGATGCGATTCGCCACCTGGTCATCAGAAGGGGAAAGGAGAAGATTAATTGTGTGTCGTCTGCATAGCAATGATAGGAGAGACCATGTGAGGTTATGACAGAGCCAAGTGACTTGGTGTATAGCGAGAATAGGAGAGGGCCTAGAACAGAGCCCTGGGGACACCAGTGGTGAGAGCGCGTGGTGAGGAGACAGATTCTCGCCACGCCACCTGGTAGGAGCGACCTGTCAGGTAGGACGCAATCAAGCGTGGGCCGCGCCGGGAGATGCCCAACTCGGAGAGGGTGGAGAGGAGGATCTGATGGTTCACAGTATCGAAGGCAGCCGATAGGTCTAGAAGGATGAGAGCAGAGGAGAGAGAGTTAGCTTTAGCGGTGCGGAGCGCCTCCGTGATACAGAGAAGAGCAGTCTCAGTTGAATGACTAGTCTTGAAACCTGACTGATTTGGATCAAGAAGGTCATTCTGAGAGAGATAGCGGGAGAGCTGACCAAGGACGGCACGTTCAAGAGTTTTGGAGAGAAAAGAAAGAAGGGATACTGGTCTGTAGTTGTTGACATCGGAGGGATCGAGTGTAGGTTTTTTTCAGAAGGGTGCAACTCTCGCTCTCTTGAAGACGGAAGGGACGTAGCCAGCGGTCAGGGATAAGTTGATGAGCGAGGTGAGGTAAGGGAGAAGGTCTCCGGAAATGGTCTGGAGAAGAGAGGAGGGGATAGGGTCGAGCGGGCAGGTTGTTGGGCGGCCGGCCGTCACAAGACGCGAGATTTCATCTGGAGAGAGAGGGAGAAAGAGGTCAGAGCACAGGGTAGGGCAGTGTGAGCAGAACCAGCGGTGTCGTTTGACTTAGCAAACGAGGATCGGATGTCGTCGATCTTCTTTTCAAAATGGTTGACGAAGTCATCTGCAGAGAGGGAGGAGGGGGAGGGGGAGGAGGATTCAGGAGGGAGGAGAATGTGGCAAAGAGCTTCCTAGGGTTAGAGGCAGATGCTTGGAATTTAGAGTGGTAGAAAGTGGCTTTAGCAGCAGAGACAGAGGAGGAAAATGTAGAGAGGAGGGAGTGAAAGGATGCCAGGTCCGCAGGGAGGCGAGTTTTCCTCCATTTCCGCTCGGCCTTCCGGAGCCCTGTTCTGTGAGCTCGCATTGAGTCGTCAAGCCACGGAGCGGGAGGGAGGACCGAGCCGGCCTGGAAGATAGGGGACATAGAGAGTCAAAGGATGCAGAAAGGGAGGAGAGGAGGGTTGAGGAGGCAGAATCAGGAGATAGGTTGGAGAAGGTTTGAGCAGAGGGAAGAGATGATAGGATGGAAGAGGAGAGAGTAGCGGGGGAGAGAGAGCGAAGGTTGGGACGGCGCGATACCATCCGAGTAGGGGCAGTGTGGGAAGTGTTGGATGAGAGCGAGAGGGAAAAGGATACAAGGTAGTGGTCGGAGACTTGGAGGGGAGTTGCAATGAGGTTAGTGGAAGAACAGCATCTAGTAAAGATGAGGTCGAGCGTATTGCCTGCCTTGTGAGTAGGGGGAAGGTGAGAGGGTGAGGTCAAAAGAGGAGAGGAGTGGAAAGAAGGAGGCAGAGAGGAATGAGTCAAAGGTAGACGTGGGGAGGTTAAAGTCGCCCAGAACTGTGAGAGGTGAGCCGTCCTCAGGAAAGGAGCTATTCAAGGCATCAAGCTCATTGATGAACTCTCCGAGGGGACCTGGAGGGCGATAAATGATAAGGATGTTAAGCTTGAAAGGGCTGGTAACTGTGACAGCATGAAATTCAAAGGAGGCGATAGACAGATGGGTAAGGGGAGAAAGAGAGAATGACCACATGGGAGAGATAAGGATCCCTATGCCACCACCCCGCTGACCAGAAGCTCTCGGGGTGTGCGAGAACACGTGGGCGGACGAAGAGAGAGCAGTAGGAGTAGCAGTGTTATCTGTGGTGATCCATGTTTCTGTCAGTGCCAAGAAGTCGAGGGACTGGAGGGAGGCATAGGCTGAGATGAACTCTGCCTTGTTGGCTGCAGATCGGCAGTTCCAGAGGCTACCGGAGACCTGGAACTCCACGTGGGTCGTGCGCGCTGGGACCACCAGATTAGGGTGGCAGCGGCCACGCGGTGTGGAGCGTTTGTATGGTCTGTGCAGAGAGGAGAGAACAGGGATAGACAGACACATAGTTGACAGGCTACAGAAGAGGCTACGCTAATGCAAGGAGATTGGGATGACAAGTGGACTACACGTCTCGAATGTTCAGAAAGTTAAGCTTACGTAGCAAGAATCTTATTGACTAAAATTATTAAAAATGATACAGTACTGCTGAAGTAGGCTAGCTGGCAGTGGCTGCGTTGTTGACTTTGTAGGCTAGCTGACAGTGGCTGCGTTGTTGACACTACACTAATCAAGTCGTTCCGTTGAGTGTAGTAGTTTCTACAGTGCTGCTATTCGGGGGCTAGCTGGCTAGCTAGCAGTGTTGATTACGTTACGTTGCGTTAAAAGAACGACAATAGCTGGCTAGCTAACCTAGAAAATCGCTCTAAACTACACAATTATCTTTGATACACAGACGGCTATGTAGCTAGCTATGTAGCTAGCTCGATCAAACAAATCAAACCGTTGTGCTGTAATGAAATGAAATGAAAAATGTGATACTACCTGTGGAGCGAAGCGGAATGCGACCGGGTTGTTGAGTGCGGAAGTTCTATTCAGTAGACGTTGGCTAGCTGTTGGCTAGCTAGCAGTGTCTCCTACGTTAAGGACGACAAATAGCTGGCTAGCTAACCTCGGTAAATTAAGATAATCACTCTAAGACTACACGCTCTAAACTACACAATTATTTTGGATACGAAGACAGCAAAGACAACTATGTAGCTAGCTAACACTACACTAATCAAGTCGTTCAGTTGAGTGTAATAGTTTCTACAGTGCTGCTATTCGGTAGACGGTGGACGTTTGCTAGCTGGCTAGCTGCTGGGCAGATAGCAGTGTAGACTACGTTAGGACGACGAATCGAAGTTGCAATAGAAGTGCTGACTGTTTCACTTTGTTGTCCTCTTTCTTTTCCTTTTTCTTCTGTCCTTCTTTTGTCCTTATTTTGTCTTCCTTTCTTCTGTTAACTAGATATTTTTGTTGTTATTCTTTGTAAGCTAGCTAGCTTCTTCCAGGAGAGTCCCTAGCAACTGCTTAGCAACAAGTAAACAATTCTGCTAGCAATTCACCTAGCTAAGATAACTGTACAATTTTATGAAAAAAATAGTTAATTTTTCAAAAGCCTGTCTTGTTTAGTTTGTTCCTTGTTTTGTCTTCTATTGAGTCTTGCAGTTTTCTCTTGATTTTTTCGATGTACTTCACTCTAAAAAAACATTTAAATCTCAATAAATACAGGAGCTCATTTTTCAGCAGCTGCTCAATTTAGAACTCCGGAATTTTAACTCCGGTGTTCAATTGGATTCAGGTCTGGAGAACGTGCGGGCCAGTCCATAGCATAAATGCCTTCGTCTTGCAGGAACTGCTGACACACTCCAGCCACATGAGGTCTAGCATTGTCTTGCATTAGGAGGAACCCAGGGCCAACCGCACCAGCATATGGTCTCACAAGGGGTCTGAGTATCTCATCTCGGTACCTAATGGCAGTCAGGCTACCTCTGGCGAGCACATGGAGGGCTGTGCGGCCCCCCAAAGAAATGCCACCCCACACCATGACTGACCCACCGCCAAACCGGTCATGCTGGAGGATGTTGCAGGCAGCAGAACGTTCTCCACAGCGTTTCCAGACTCTGTCACGTCTGTCACATGCTCAGTGTGATCTGTGATGAGCACAGGGCGCCAGTGGCGAATTTGCCAATCTTGGTGTTCTCTGGCAAATGCCAAACGTCCTGCACAGTGTTGGGCTGTAAGCAAAACCCCCACCTGTGGACGTCGGGCCCTCATACCACACTCATGGAGTCTGTTTCTGACCATTTGAGCAGACATATGCACATTTGTGGCCTACTGGAGGTCATTTTGCAGGGCTCTGGCAGGGCTACTCCTGCTCCTCCTTGCACAAAGGCGGAGGTAGTGGTCCTGCTGCTGGGTTGTTGCCCTCCTACGGCCTCCTCCACGTCTCGTGATGTACTGGCCTGTCTCTTGGTAGCGCCTCCATGCTCTGGACACTACGCTGACAGACACAGCAAACCTTCTTGCCACAGCTCGCATTGATGTTCCATCCTGGATGAGCTGCACTACCTGAGCCACTTGTGTGGGTTGTAGACTCCGTCTCATGCTACCACTAGAGTGAAAGCACCGCCAGCATTCAAAAGTGACCAAAACATCAGCCAGGAAGCATAGGAACTGAGAATCGGTCTGTGGTCACCACTTGCAGAACCACTCCTTTATTGGGGAGGGGGGTCTTGCTAATTGCCTATAATTTACAACTGTTGTCTATTCCATTTGCACAACAGCATGTGAAATGTATTGTCAATCAGTGTTGCTTCCAAAGTGGACAGTTGATTTCACAGAAGTGTGATTGACTTGGAGTTACATTGTGTTGTTTAAGTGTTCCCTTTATATTTTTGAGCAGTGTATTCCAATTGACTGATTTTCTAATATGAACTGTAGCTCAGTAAAATCTTTGAAATTGTTGCGTTTATATTTTTGTTCAGTGTAGAAGCTTAAGTACTGTTGTCCATTCATACTTACGGCGCCGACAGAGATGGCCGCCTCGCTTCGCGTTCCTAGGAAACTATGCAGTTTTTTTTATTTTTTTTACGTGGTATTTCATACATTGGTACCCCAGGTCATCTTAGGTTTCATTACATACAGTCGATAAGAACTACTGAACATAAGAGCAGCGTCAACTCACCATCAGGACGACCAAGAATATGACTTTCGCGAAGCGGATCCTGTGTTCTGCCTTTCACCCAGGACAACGGAATGGATCCTAGCCGGCGACCCCAAAAAACGACTTCGAAAAAGGGGAAAATGAAGCGGTCTTCTGGTCAGACTCTGGAGACGGGCACATCATGCACCAATCCCTAGCATTCTCCTCGCCAATGTCCAGTCTCTTGACAACAAGGCTGATGAAATCCGAGCAAGGGTAGCATTCCAGAGGGACATCAGAGACTGTAACATTCTTTGCTTCACGGAAACATGGCTCACTGGAGAGACGCTATCGGAGACGGTGCAGCCAGCTGGTTTCTCCATGCATCGCGCCGACAGAAACAAACCACTTTCTGGTAAGAAGAGGGGCGGGGGCGTATGCATTGTGGTTAACGTGACGTGGTGTGGCCACAACAACATACAGGAACTCACGTCCTTCTGTTCACCTGATTTAGAATTCCTCACAATCAAATGTAGACCGCATTATCTACCAAGGGAATTCTCTTCGATTATAATCACAGCCATATATATTCCCCCCCAAGCAGACACATCGATGGCTCTGAACGAACTTTATTGGACTCTTTGCAAACTGGAATCCATATATCCGGAATTTATTGTAGCTTTTTAACCTAGGGTTCCAATTTGGGAACACATTCAGCTGGAAGGTGGCAAGTATTCCAAAAATGGCTCAAATGAAAGATAAACACCTTGTTTATCTACCCAGCGAGTCAGATTTCTAAAATGTTTTACGGCGAAAACATAGCACATATTTATATTAGATCACCATCGAAACAAAAGGCAAGCGGCGGCCATTTTGTCCCAGAAAAAATACAATTTAAAAGTAGGACTAAAAAATAAATAATTCACTAACCTTTTGAAAATCTTCATCAGATGACAGTAATATTACATGCTACACAGTACATTTAATTTTTTTTCAATAATATGCCATTTATATCCATAAATCTCTGTTTACAATGACGACATTTCAAAAAATGCTACTCAAATGTCAGGAGAAATGATGATAGCTCCGACAGATAACGTCAGATAACAAGCAATAAACATGACTAAATATTCATGTTCTACATATATTTACAAAGATACACTTCTTCTTAATGCAACCGCTGTATTACATTTATTTTTAACGTTACAGACATCGTTCACTGGGCTATACTATGAGTCGGCGCTCTGATATTAGCAGTATGTCTCCTCTACGTTTGGAGTCCACAGAAACCCCAAATAACCACATAAATATTCCCTTACCTTTGATGTTCTTCCATCAGAAGACGTAGAAGGAGTCATACTTACCCAATACATCGTTTGGTTTCACGTTGTGTGTCCCTGTATTAGCATATGATAACAGCTTCAGTTGAAATGCGTCAAAAATGACTTCTGGTCCAGCACTCTTGCGCATCAAAACTTCCAATTTACATATTATATGTTGATTAAACTGGTCAAACGATGTGCAAAATCGAGCTTTATGATGTTTTTAGCATGTAGAACAAAGAGCAACGCTAACAGACACACCGGCTTCAAATGCTGCATCATGGAAAAAGACGTACTCCAAATCGGCCGCGCGCAATAGAGTGCATGATTTTCAGAGGGACACGAGCAATTTCGCCCGCCAGACGTGCAGGGCTCGTGGGATTCTCACAATGAACGTGCCATTTGAAAGCTCACATCGCGCTGAACAGATAGAGACTGTTCTTGGAGCGGTAGCTGCCTGGGAAGGGTGGGGGCCATGACGTCAAAGTTGACCCAACTTTTCTCTTCACAAGAGAGAGTTTGGGAGAAAGGCTGCCCTGAGAGTACTGCTTTACATACAGACATAATTTAAACGGTTTTAGAAACTTTAGTGTTTTCTATTCAATAATATTTTTTTATATGCATATTTTAGCAATTTTGGGAAAAAATATTTTCAGTTTACTATGGGTACGCACTTTCTCCAACGGGGGCAGTATAGAGGGGGAGCTCTAAGAGGTTATTAACAAGGCTAATCTGAAAACAAGACTCCCTAAATTTTATCAGCATATCGATTGCGCAACCAGGGCTGGAAAAACCAGGGATCGTTGCCATTCCAACTTCCATATAAGGCCCTGCCCCACCCTCCTTTCGGAAAAGCTGACCACGACTCCATTTTGTTGATCCCTGCCTACAGACAGAAACTAAAACAAGAAGCTCCCGCGCTGAGGTCTGCTCAACGCTGGTCCGACCAATCTGATTCCACATTCCAAGACTGCTTCCATTACGTGGGCTGGGATATGTTCCGTATTGCGTCAGATGACAACATTGACGAATACGCTGATTCGGTGTGTGAGTTCATTAGAACGTGCGTTGAAGATGTCGTTCCCATAGCAACGATTAAAACATTCCCAAACCAGAAACAGTGGATTGATGGCAGCATTCGCGTGAAACTGAAAGCGCGAACCACTGCTTTTAATCAGGACAAGGTGACTGGAAACATGACCGAATACAAACAGTGTAACTATTCCCTCCGCAAGGCAATCAAACAAGCTAAGCGTCAGTATAGAGACAAAGTAGAATCTCAATTCAACGGCTCAGACATGAGGTATGTGGCAGGTTCCCAGGCAGACTAACTTTTTTGCCCGCTTTGAGGACAATACAGTGCCACTGACACTACCCGCAACTAAAACATGCGGACTCTCTTTCACTGCAGCCGACGTGAGGAAAACATTTAAACGTGTCAACCCTCGCAAGGCTGCAGGCCCAGACGGCATCCCCAGCCGCGCCCTCAGAGCATGCGCAGACCAGCTGGCTGGTGTGTTTACGGACATATTCAATCAATCACTAGCCCAGTCTGTTGTTCCCACATGCTTCAAGAGGGCCACCATTATTCCTGTTCCCAAGAAAGCTAAGGTAACTGAGCTAAACGACTACCGCCCCGTAGCACTCACTTCCGTCATCATGAAGTGCTTTGAGAGACTAGTCAAGGACCATATCACCTCCACCCTACCTGACACCCTAGACCCACTCCAATTTGCTTACCGCCCAAATAGGTCCACAGACGATGCAATCTCAACCACACTGCACACTGCCCTAACCCATCTGGACAAGAGGAATACCGATGTGAGAATGCTGTTCATCGACTACAGCTCGGCATTTAACACCACAGTGCCCTCCAAGTTCGTCGTCAAGCTCGAGACCCTGGGTCTCGACCCCGCCCTGTGCAACTGGGTACTGGACTTCCTGACGGACCGCCCCCAGGTGGTGAGGGTAGGCAACATCTCCACCCCGCTGATCCTCAACACAGGTTGCCCCACAAGGGTGCGTTCTGAGCCCTCTCCTGTACTCCCTGTTCACCCACGATTGCGTGGCCACGCACGCCTCCAACTCAATCATCAAGTTTGCGGACGACACAACAGTGGTAGGCTTGATTACCAACAACGACGAGACGGCCTACAGGGAGGAGGTGAGGGCCCTCGGAGTGTGGTGTCAGGAAAATAACCTCACACTCAACGTCAACAAAACTAAGGGGATGATTGTGGACTACAGGTAACAGCAGAGGGAACACCCCCTATCCACATCGATGGAACAGTAGTGGAGAGGGTAGTAAGTTTTAAGTTCCTCGGCGTACACATCACAGACAAACTGAATTGGTCCACCCACACAGAGAGCATCGTGAAGAAGGCGCAGCAGCGCCTCTTCAACCTCAGGAGGCTGAAGAAATTTGGCTTGTCACCAAAAGCACTCACAAACTTCTACAGATGCACAATCGAGAGCATCCTGTCGGGCTGTATCACCGCCTGGTACGGCAACTGCTCCGCCCACAACCGTAAGGCTCTCCAGAGGGTAGTGAGGTATGCACAACGCATCACCGGGGGCAAACTACCTGCCCTCCAGGACACCTACACCACCCGATGTCACAGGAAGGCCATAAAGATCATCAAGGACGACAACCACCTGAGCCACTGCCTATTCACCCCGCTATCATCCAGAAGGCGAGGTCAGTACAGGTGCATCAAAGCTGGGGCCGAGAGACTGAAAAACAGCTTCTATCTCAAGGCCATCAGACTGTTAAACAGCCACCACTAACATTGAGTGGCTGCTGCCAACACACTGACTCAACTCCAGCCACTTAAATAATGGGAATTGATGGGAAATAGCCACTTTAAAAAATGCTACCTAATATAATGTTTACATACCCTACATTATTCATCTCATATGTATACGTATATACTGTACTCTATATCATCTACTGCATCCTTGTGTAATCCCCAGGACCACCCATACGTAGAATGTATGCACACATGACTGTAAGTCGCTTTGGATAAAAGCGTCTGCTAAATGGCATATATATATATAAATGGCATATATATATACATATATATATATATAATACATGTATCACTAGCCACTTTAACTATGCCACTTTACATACTCATCTCATATGTATATACTGCACTCAATACCATCTACTGTATCTTGCCTATGCCGCTCTGTACCATCACTCATTCATATATCTTTATGTACATATTCTTTATCCCCTTACACTTGTGTCTATAAGGTAATAGTTTTGGAATTGTTAGCTGGATTACTTGTTGGTTATTACTGCATTGTCGGAACTTGAAGCACAAGCATTTCGCTACACTCGCACTAACATCTGCTAACCATGTGTATGTGACAAATAAAATTTGATTTGATTTAGTTCACTCCAATTAGGGCAGGGTTAGGGGGAAATAATAAAGGAAGCTATATTAAAAAATAAGAAAAATATATGTGGGATTGGAAATGATGTAAACAATTACATTGATATATTGTGGGTTTTATCTGCAATATGAAATATTAAATCTGATCTACCTCCACCCCCCAACATTTTTTGTAGAGTTATCTTCAACAATCATTACCTGGCCTGCATCCCAGTGCTAGCTGTGCTACTAGAGATTCTGGATTTGAGTCCAGGCTCTGTCGCAGCCAGGTGACCCATGGGGCGGTTTGGCTTGGTTGCGGCTTGGCTTGGTTGGGTTATGTTTTGGAGGGCGCACGGCTCTTGACCTTCTCTTCTCCCGAGTCCGTACGAGAGTTGCAGCGATGAGACAAGACTGTAACTACCAATTGGATACCACGAACTTGGGGAGAAAAAGGAGTAAAATTTAAAAAAAAACATTATTTTAAATATTCATTACCTATAACACATCTCTGCACTTAGGAAAAGAGTGCCATCTGCACTGCTATTTTAGTTATAAGTTATTTCAGCAATTGGAGGGTTCTCTGTATAGTTGTCTGGGCATATTATTGGGCATATTATTCTGTTACTCCTGAATCACTATGATAAATATAAAAACATTTCTTGAGTGTATTTTATAACAACTCTGAGATCTACTGACACAGGTATGGTGGTGTAACAGGCAGATCGGTGAACCAAGAGATTCCTATTTCAAATCCCAGGTTAGGACATGTTGAATAATTATAATTACTACATACATGACCATTTGGGATGTATGTCAAATATTTGTGTTAAAAGCACTGTGTGTAGCATAACGACTCATTTTTTGTTTTGCACAGAAACATCTGTGAAATCACATTTGAAAATTAGAATCGACATGTGAAAGGTTATGTGATCACGTGAAAATCCACATGTGAAAGGTTATGTGATCACGTGAAAATCCACATGTGAAAGGTTGTGATCACGTGAAAATCCACATGTGAAAGGTTGTGATCACGTGAAAATCCACATGTGAAAGGTTGTGATCACGTGAAAATCCACATGTGAAAGGTTATGTGATCATGTGAAAATCCACATGAAACTTCACGTGAAATATCATCAGATGTGATGTGTTCCAAAAACACATGGTTTCACTTGATTTCGCTTGTGGAAATGTCACATGTGAAATCATGTGATTTTCCATGTGAAATCTTGTGTATTTTCCATGCATTTACTGTCCCCCCTTAACCGTTAGTCCACAAACTCAGGGTATTACTTTTTCTCTCAGTATTTATCAGAATGCGTCTTCACTTTTTCCCATGTCTCGTTGCTCTCTTTAGATGCAATAATCACATCCATTTGTATGTATTCCTCACATCCCTTACACATCCCTTCTTACATTATGACAATACTCCCATAATATTTCTCTCCTCTGATATTTCTCTCTCCATTTCCCTCTCCTTCATTCTCTCACCTTCATGCTACTAGGGTCACTGCTATCTTGCTGTGTTTTCACATCCCACGCTTTCCTCTTCAGTCCCAGATCCACTCTGTAACATCAGGAGCTTCTCTGCGACCAGGGACATTACAACAGATTGGAGCAGTATTGTTTGGACAGTGTTTCTTATTAAAAGGCCTCTCCTTTATATTCACACGGGTGCGTTCTCCATCCCATAGCAGCGAGAGGCAATTATCCACATGACTAGTCTTAGAGCCAGAGGAACAGGCTCAGTCTTTATCACAGAGCAATGGGAGTCCAGCAGAGCTCTCTGTATTTCTGTAGCCATCTGCATTTCCATTAAAAGTAGACCAATACGCTTTCTTTCATTGTACTCAAATGCAGTGAGGAAGGTTCACAGTGAAAAGAAAGACAAGTGATTCTTCAATTGGGATTAGTTGGATAAGTGGCAAATGTTGGAGTTGCTGTCATATGCAGATCCAAGAAAGCATTGTCACAGGAAAACACATTACAGTAAACTTCTTACACCTATAGAGCAGTTTCCCAAACTCGGTCCTGGGGCCCCCCTGAGTGCACGTTTTGGTTATTGCCCTTGCTATACACAGCTCAAATAGTCAAAGTTTGATGAGTTGATTATTTGAATCAGCTGTGTAGTGCTAGAGTTTTAAAAAATGTTGGGAAACCCTACTATAGATGGAATGTTGCTAACCCAATGCAGAGCAATTGCGGTGTGATCGCTCTGTATTGCTCCGCTATCTAGGGACAGATTGAATATAGTCAATATAACAGGTCTAATAGACATAGTGCCAACAAGCTAACAGGCCAATAATGCTTTGTCTGGAGGAGACAGGGGACAGCTGATTAGCAGAAGGCTAGCTGTTAATGGTGCCTAATTGATTGATGCATCTTTCCACTCTCTCTCTCTCTCTTTCTACAGCTCTCTCTCCCCATTTTCTCTCCCTACTCCTCTATTACAGCCCTCTCTATTTACGTGACATCACAAAGCACCCTTATCAAAACAGAGAAAGAAGCCCTACTCCAAGTCCTTCTCTTAGCTGTTGAACAGCATCGCACTTAAATAAACAACACACTCTGTATCCAACTTTCTCTGCACAGTATGGGACATCTTAGACTGACACATACTTGTACTGGTTGCAGACAGTGTCCCCTCAACCCACTATCACAAACTATTGTGAAATTGACTCAAATTGCTCATTCAAAATGGGTGAAATAGACAGAAATTACTTATGCGAAAAATTATAGGAGGAAGGTTGGTCAGGGAGGATGTGTGGGCGTGTAACGCAAAGGTCGAATCACATGATGGACAACTTTTTCATGATAGCTAATTAGCAACTTTGCAACTACTACTATTTTTAACTACTTAGCGAGCATGTTACCTAACCCTAACCTCTAATCATAGCCTAGCTAATGTTAGCCAGCTATCTAACCTAGCTAACTTTAGCCACAACAAATTGGAATTGTTTATGAAGAAAAGTGTGTAATGGACACGAATGCGTTATGAATCAAATCATTTGGTGGACACGAAAATCATGGACTGGACACATGCAGGATGAAGAAAATGTGTCGTAATTGGTGTATATCTTGTGATAATCTGTGAAAGTGTGTTAGTCTCCTTCCTCCCAGGTTAGGCTTTGATAAAGTGCAGTGAAAACTCCTGAGTCTTTCGGCACTGAGCTCTTCAGTTATAACCCCACCACTGGCTCAACGTCAGACAGCCCAGCAGAGTGCTCAGATGAAGGGTTAAGGAGGAAGTGATTGAACTGTCTACATTCCTAGTGGGGAGTACATATAGATTGGCATTCATGTACTATTTTGAGTCAGTGCTGTCTTTGTGTTTGATCACGTCTTGATGAAGAGAGAAACTGAATAGAGTTTTTTTTTCTTCCCCTTTATCTTTATGTACATGGAGGATGACTCTGAAACGTTGTTGGATAAAATGGATGGATTAACTTGACTGTGTAGTCCCAAATAGTGTTGTTTTGGGACGATGTACTGTTACAAAGCACTTGACATCATTGGAGGATTTAATGAGCGTTCACTTCAAAAACCAAAGTTTGTCAGACGTTATTGAACCGCGAGGATGGTCTAGTGTTGAGAGTCCACATCTGTGGTGTAGCTCCAGCAATATGCCTCATTAATAAATAAAATTAGACGGTTCATATCGTTCTCATTTATCATTTTATCCAGTGCTTATCTTTTTCCATTGATTTGAGGTTGAGGCATATTAATAGCAGTAATAGACCAGTAATAAATGACTGGCTCTGATAAACTGGTCTAAATGATAATGATACTGCATGTATTGATTGGGGATGACATAACCATACAGTGCTGTACCCGTCACGGGGGGGCTGTTTTTAAGTCATTCCCTAAATAACTACATGTGCCCTCCCCCTCTCACTCTAGCAAACGAGCCATAGCTGATTCACCATTTAAGTCATTACCAGAGTTAATGCACAGACACAGAACAGAGTGCAATAATTGATTCTTAAAAGGTTCATATAAGTTGTTGCTTAACATGAAACCACAGATCTAGGATTTTGTTACCCCCAATCCAAGACCTAGCCATCAGTGGAATAAATATCTGACCCTATACCGTGATTAGGGGCAACTTTTGAAAAATAACATAATTTAGATGTTTTGAGCTAAATCTTACCTTTACACTTTTAAAATGGTCCCAAATGATTCAAATGTTTCATATTTTACGTCTAATACCCCAAATACTCTCTGTATTCAGGTCTCAACATCGTTGGGTAGAGACCAATTACAATCATCACACAGTCAGGCAATTACTGTATCACCAGTAATGCAATTGTGAATTTGATTCATTTCTTTCTTATGAATTACATTACGCATCTAATTATTTCAGCTGAAATGACAGAGGCAAACTCAGAGCCAGTATCACTGGCCAAGAGAGAGATATCTACATTGAAAAACCTCTTCCTTGTATTTCCATAACTTTATTCATGGTGTCTTTTGTATTTTCTTATATCCACAACCTCTCATTCCAATTAGCATATCTTAACTGTTAATGCACATTACAAAACATATACCCCCCACACTTCCATAAACACAACACACACACACACACACCAAACTTCATCAATTCAGTTCTCTTTCATACAGCCCATTCTTTAGAGATCCAGTGGGTTCTTACAGGTAGCTTTCAAGTGGATGTAGCTATGACCAGGTTGTTGCTGCGCGTCCTTTTGATTGCAAGACGTTTGTGATTCAGGCTGCGGCCCTGTTGTTTCAGCTCATAGCCCTACATTAATTAGCCTCCTATTAGGTCTGGCGTCGCATGAATCGCCTGCTCTCTCCCTCTATTCTCTAGCTTGTTGCTCACATAAAAGACTGTTTGAAGATAACATTCATGGTAGGACGGGGATGGGGAGGGGCACTCAGAGCTCATTTCAATCTAACCCGCACCGCAGTGTCTATATAGTATGCTATTCTTCCCATCGTCAAGTCAAATCAAAGGTTTTGGGTATTGAGAAAACCTACCAGTATTCATAGGTGGACTCCCTTAAACAGAGAAATGCTTCCAGTATTCATCAAAATGACAAGTTTGTGTGGGGGCAGTAGAATGCATCATCTAAAGGAGGTTTCAGGAGTCTGCCAGATGCAGGTGACAAACACTTCCCTACATGACGATGCAGAGTTTTGAATGCATGAAAAAATGATGAGATCGATTGATTTTAATGAGATCTACTGTCTTTGGATTTTATAATGGTTTTATATGCAAAATACTTATTGCTTATTCCGTTCTTGTGGTCATTCAACATTTTATTACATTTTTGCTTTATAAGAATCACTGAACCATGAGTTCTAGTGCAATGGAGGGACAACGGCTGATGCACCAAGTTTTCTGTATTTGAATAGCAAATTCAATCACAATGCAGGTTAACCTTCAAGCTACAGTGTGCATTGATTCACTGTTAAATATGCATTCAGAAGATTTATTATCTAGCAGGGGCTGGACAAACGTACCATCTACATTTTCATCCTCTTCCCCCTCTTTTTCCCCCTCTCTTGTCAACGCTGTGATCTAAAATCAGAACTATCCATCACCGTGGCATGTAAAACAAAAATAAATGAAAGTCGGTGAGAAAATATATTCCTGGGGAATAAAATGAGAATAAAATGCTGTTGAAGCGTTTAGTGAAGGTTTAGAAAAGGAGAAGACAATTGGTAATGCATGCAGCTTCAAACTTTTACTACTTTAAATGACTGTTTTTAGAGTAGTTATTATTTTTGAAAACATTTTTTTTATTACATAGTTGTTAGCCACACAATGCATTTGAACTTAGCTTGTGCAGCTATAACTTAACAAAGGAAAAGATTGAAACATAATGATTATTTACAGACCAATATTACAGTTGATGTACTGTAGATCATTTGTTTAAAACTGAAAATGGTATTAAATTCATATGTGTAAAACATGTTAAACGTGTCAAACTAATCTAATACACTCGGTTCTCTAAGAGCAAATATTGCTAATGAAAATATTTAATAAAAATGTATAACAAGTGTATCTAAAAATTGATCATGATGCTAATACCTCCAATATCAAATTTGAAATAAGTCCTGGACATAGACTTTTTTGTGTTTATATCTGGTTTACATGTTTTTACAGGTTTTAACATTATGGCACTGATCGATAAAATATGCAGAAATGTCAATCCATTTTTCAAAGAATTGATTATATGAATAAATGCAATCATATAGATTCAATTCCTGTTACTTTCTGCTCTGTACGAGCACTTGCGTATGTGTGTAGATATCTGCACAAAACTGACAGAGACAGATCAAGGGCCAGGAAAAAGGAAAAGAGAGAGATCCACTCTAATGGAACGGCCCATAAGACAGCCTGGCTGCGTCTGTAATGGCACCCTATACCCAGGGTAATGGCACCCTATACCCAGGGTAATGGCACCCTATACCCAGGGTAATGGCACCCTATACCCGGCCTCTGTAGTGCACTTCTGTTGACCAGAGCCCTATGGGATGCATCCTATGTGTGCCAGGAGGGCATAACATTTCTTCCTCACACTAAACTCCCTGCTGCTCTACCCATGATGCCTTATGCTCATGTCAGGGCCCGTTCAGAACCCAGTTGCCAAGGGCAACCCATGCACATTTCTCCCTCTCCCTTTCTCTCCTCACACTGAGCAGATGCCCGTCCCAGAGGCGCAGATGTCACCATGCCAACAAGCAGGTGTCCAACATTCCAATGGGCAGGTGTTGCCATGTCAACAGGCGCCAAGTGTGTGATTAGAGGAAAAAAGAGGGTTGTGGTGGTGCAGGGATAAAGGTGTATGGAGCAGGGGGACACACAAATACACACAGCCAGATGTATTCACACATTCTATTCAGCTGGACACAATCATAAAAACATATGCCCTCTCTGATAGAGACGACAACACATGCACAAATATACACACACTCTTCAACAAGACACACCTGTGTCACACACACACATGGCTGTACAGATCACACACACTTGGTACTGACCATATCATCTGTCAGAATCTGAATCTGAGCGACCTAGAGGGGAAGATAAATAATAAGTCAATCAACCCCATAGTTAGATCTCCATCTTTTGGTGTCTGTCTTGATCTGCTGTCCTCTTTGAGTCCCAGCAGAGCGGACAGATAATCTACGTTGCCACCTTGTGGCTTAGAATGTTCCTAGAAAAATAAATAGAATTCACACACCACTGTTAATCGGTTATCACTAATGTAGCGATGAGACTAGGCCTATGTTATTGGATGATTAGTTGGTTATTTGAATCAGCTGTGTAGTGGTAGGGCAAAAAAACACATTTCATACACTATCAATGCTTCCATGATAGAGATCCTGACAACTGTGGGAATAATATGAGCTACAGTATACAAGCCTGGTCGGTGTACCACTCTGTGAGCTTGGCATAAGACACTTACATTGCATTCCATAAGCTGGAAGAACACGTTTACTGTAATGTGGGGGAAACATTATAAGGCTAATCTTCATATATTCTCTTATTTCTCCAGTTTAGATACTAGGGGGGATGAGGGGATGATTTTGTATGCTAATATGAACCACACATTCACATGTCACCAGTGCACAGCTGCCTGGTGGCTGTGAGGAAATTGACTCGGTTATTATTCATTTCATTCAGTTTGTAAATTAAATATTCTTTACCCTGAGAGAAACGAATCAAATGAACCAAGACGGCGACCGGGACCTTCTAACAGGACCTGACAGATCTTTTAAATAATGTAAATAATGTAAAATGTTTATTTATCAATGCTAACATTTACAAAAAAAACTTAACACATGCATCCCCGCTGGCTGCTGACCTGCTTTCTAAGCTGCATGGCCTCCCAGTTTGGCTCCTCTGGATAGAAGTTCTCTGTAAAAGTTTAGGAAAATGGCAAAAGACATATTGTTAGTGTTTGGCGTGGCTACTGAATTATTTTCCATTCTTAGAATCAGGTAGAAAGGATGCTCTTTGGAAACAATTGTCCTTTTGCAATACATTGAAAAAGTCCAAGGTACTTAATGTATATTTAGTTAAAAAGACTATTGAATGCAATTTTCACAACGGCCACATTTGTAAATCAGCCCCATACTGGTTTTAATCTAACAGAAAGAACTGTGAGTTTCCCACCAGGTCTCTCAGTTCAGAAGCAGATTGTGTGAGGTATGATGGGATAATAGAAGAGAGAGGGAGTGGGAAATGTTTTAGCAACAGGGAAAGAAAGGGATGAGAGGGAGGAATGAGAGAATAGCTAGAGAGACGTAGTTTACAAATTAACAATTGAGTAGGCGTGAGAGGGTTGTTACGGTAGACGTGAGATAGTGGATATACTGTACAGCAGGTTGTGGAAATCTGTTGCACCCCTTCTGCTCTTTCTAAGGACTAAGCCTACCTCAAATAAACTCCTCTTTTGAAGCTTCCTAGAAGGAAGGACCCCTTATTTAATTCTAGAGGGTGAATCTCAAAAACAAGTGAAAGATGTGTGAATTCACTAGAGCGATATTGAATGGCACATCTTGTGACTTGCGAAAAGTCTTAAGCCTAAACTAAACATCTATCCAAATGTATGAATTAACAAATGAATATATGAACACATTCATTTATGATCTGCAGTTATGCAGTTATGAGTTACATTATGCATTGACCCCCCTAACATCCCAGCTCAGGATATCATTATACTTCAATTAATACTAAGTCTGGCTTTACCATTGCAAACCAGTAGACAGATCTTTTCCATAAAATATATTACTTTCAAGAAATGTCAATCCCACTCAGGGTCACGGGTAGTATTTGCAAGTCGATCCCTATATAAAAACACTTCCGCTCCGAGGATGAGATACCACTTGTAGTCTTTTGAGAGTCTTGTTGATGGTCCTCCGTGGTTTTAAGGACCCTCAGAAAAGACAATGCAGGATTTAAATTAATCGTACTGGGAATAACACTTGAATGGGTGGATTGTCTACCACCCCAGGTACTGACTCAGTGAAGCCAACAAGGAAAGATCAACAACAGATATTTACAAGGACCTTCATCTCATCAGGTCTGTCTGTCTGTCTCTCATATTGCATTGAAATCTATTGCTGAAGGGGCTCGGGATTTCTTCATATGGGAGTTAATTGATTTGGTTTGGTTTGGTTTTCTCAGTTCATCTGGATGCCCAGGCAAACCTGTAGTCTGTCCCTGTTCTTTCCACGTCTGCTTCCAATGTCTTTCCTCCACACTGTCCCACAACTTCTTATAACAGTTGGAATGTGAGGGGAAGACAAAAAAGAACCTTGTTCATAGGGATTTATTCAAGCGATGTTAATAGCAGATTCACCAGTGGGTCAGTTCTGTTCAACCGTCCTGTATGTTACTGACACCCCCATTGAAAAGCCTGGATGTGTTATCCTAACTTCCGAGAGATGTCACCTTGATTAGCCAAACTGCGTGACTCTTATGCCTGTACTGCTGTAGTTCAAGCGTTAGTAATATGCCTGTTTTGTTTTGTTTAATTCCGATACATAATACATCATGATTTTCATAAATGTTACTCTAATTAGGTTAGGGTCGCATATTAAATAACTCTTATGAATACACATGAAGAACAAAACAAAGAGAAATGTTAATCATTTGAATAATCACATTAGAATTGTATATTTCTGTAATAAAATATTTGTCTGTGTATATTTTTTTAAATTCAATTCCACAAGCTGACATAGCTACAGAGAAAGAGATATGACAGTGCCTTCTTGTAAGATGGCATTAATAAACATGTATAGCCTTAATTGTCACAAGAATTATGGTTCAGTGACTTGAACACGTAGAAGACAAACTTTCTCAAAAGATGGAGAAATGAGAAATTACTTAGTTTGGGACTAACTACAAAAAGAAGACCTCAGACAGGGAAGAGGTGAATTATATCATATTCTCACATTTTCCGTACTGTATAATGTATCTATAGTAGTAAAAAATCATTTAAATCCTTGAGAGAGAAAAATATTGGTTTATTTGTTTTCAGCAGTTGAAAAGATAAACACTATTTCACTTTTTTGGGGGGGGTGTTTGTGGTGGTAATGTCAGCCACAGTATACGTCAATTCAAACACCAAATTATCAATAAAATGTTACAAACTGCACCTTTCAGCTTTGGTGCGATAAAGCCTGTACCCCTGAACTCCATCCCAACAACACTGAATAGAAAAGTGATATTTCAGCAATATTTGAATATTCATGAGCAGTCCACTGGCTGAATGTGGTTCCAAGGCATGAATAACTACTGGAGGGGAAACCAGGCCCCTATAAGGAGCAGCATGACTGCATAACGTTCCCCATGCCCAAATAAGGAATTCTATTTAAACAGTGAATTCTGGACTCTTCCATAGCTGCTGTACTCATTATAAATGTTAATAAGGCCATGTATTTACTGATAAAAATAAAAGAGAATTAACAGAATATTCTACAAATATTTGCTGACAACCATTGCCATTTCTATAGTTATTACAAGATAGAGTGTTGTAATGGAAAAAGCATATTTGTTAATGAAAAACCAAACACACTTTGCTTGTGTTGAAACGGTATGATGAAACTGTAATTGAATGCATAATGGAATATTGGTGGGAAGAAAGGGGATATGTGCAGTATATACAGTTGTAAAAATGTATGAATAACTAAATCGAAGACCGTCCTGCCTCATTAGAGAGCAAGCTATGAGAGGATGATTGGCTTTTGTGAAATAGACTCTACCAGAGACAAAGAACGTCAAACATATCCTAAAATACACAGAGTTAGTTTTATAATAAAACATATACAAATGTGAAAACTCTGCTTAGGCAGTTGAGGAGGATGATAATAGACCCAGACTCTGGATGCCCAGAAACTTAACATGTGTAAATATTTGTATGAATATAACAAGATTCAACAACTGAGACATAAACTGAACAAGTTCCACAGACATGTAACTAACAGAAATTGAATAATGTGTCCCTGAACAAAGGCTGGGTTAAAATCAAAAGTAACAGTCAGTATCTGGTGTGGCCACCTGCAGCATTAAGTATTGCAGTGCATCTCCTCATCATGGACTGCACCAGATTTGCCCATTCTTGCTGTGAGATGTTACCCCACTCTTCCACCAAGTTACCTGCAAGTTCCTGGACATTTCTGGGGGGAATGGCCCTAGCCCTCACCCTCCGATCCAACAGGTCCCAGCTGTGCTCAATGGGATTGAGATCCAGGCTCTTTGCTGGCCATGGCAGAACACTGACATTCCTGTCTTGCAGGAACTCACGCACAGAACGAGCAGTATTGCTGGTGGCATTGTCATGGTGGTGGGTCAGGTCAGGATGAGCCTGCAAGAAGGGTACCACATGAGGGAGGAGGATGTCTTTCCTGTCATGCAAAGCATTGAGATTGCCTGCAATGACAACAAACTCAGTCCGATGATAATGTGAGATACCACCCCAGACCATGACCCTCCACCTCCAAATCGATCCAGCTTCAGAGTACAGGCCTCGGTGTAATACTCATTCCTTCGACGATAAAGGCAAATCCGATCATCACCCCTGGTGAGACAAAACCGTGATTCGTTCCTGGTGTAACTCCGGCAGCTGTTGTTGCCATCCTGTACCTGTGCCGCAGGCGGGATGTTCGAATGTACCGATCATGTGCAGGTGTTGTTACACGTGGTCTGCCACTGCGAGGATGATCAGCTGTCCGTCCTGTCTCCCTGTAGCGCTGTCTTAGACGTCTCACAGTACGGACATTGCAATTTAATGCCCTGGCCACATCTGCAGTCCTCATGCCTCCTTGCAGCATGCGTAAGGCACGTTCACGCAGATTAGCAGGGACCCTGGGCATCTTTCTTTTGGTGTTTTTGAGAGTCAGTAGAAAGGCCTCTTTAGTGTTTTAAGTTTTCATAACTGTCTGTAAGCTATTAGTGTCTTAACGACCGTTCCACAGGTGCATGTTCATTAATTGTTTATGGTTCATTGAACAAGCATGGGAAACAGTGTTTAAACCCTTTACAATGAAGATCTGTGAAGTTATTTGGATTTTTACGAATTATCTTTGAAAGACAGGGTTCTGAAAAAGGGATATTTCTTTTTTTTGCTGAGTTTATTACTTATTGTGTTGGGATCAATGAGGAAGAGCGATGCAGGTGGGCTCAGCAGACAGACAGACATAAACGCTGTTCCGAGATCATGGTTGAAGAGATTAAGAGAACGTAATGGAACCCTCATTAACAAAATGGAGCCCACTCCATATAACATGTAGATATAGTGTAGGCTTATATGTCCATTTTGGCAGCAGTTTAAAAGGAACTTGGGAGAGATGATTAAATAACGCATTAGTATTCCTTTGAAGAGAGTGGCCTTGAGTTGGTGAAGAGGGCTTTCTCTACGGCTGCTCAGTAGCCACATGAAGAGTATACAGAGGCTTGAAGAGAATTTGCCTCAGAGAAATTAAACGAAATAATTTACATTTAAAAAAAGTATTACCCCATGATTAGATCTCTTTATTTTTTTGACGTCATTATCTAAAACAACGTGTGGCTTTACAATGTTTTCACTTCATATAGTACAATCAGTCTTTCTTTTCCAGTACTTGCTATATACCCTGCACCCAATCACTTTTTGCACATTGAGGAATTGATGTAATGTTATGACGAGCAGCATTGGCAGCACAATAAAAGATAGTGTGAGTTTTCTGTGTTTAAGATTTTATATTATTACTACTATAAAAGTCAAATATGGTGAGCATTCTCACCAGACTGCTGAGATTTTACATAACGTTTTATAACACCATGAAGGACCAGCAGCACTGAACTCCCCTGAATTATGCACAGTAGTAATTATACAACCCTGTGTTCTGAATTGTAAATTCTCACATTAACATAGGCCCATTGTCTGTTAATTATTTCAAATGGAATGGGACATTATGTAAAACTATCTCTAAAGAAGAGTGCAGCGTGTAACAGGACTTGCCATCTTGTTCATGCAATTCAAATATATCCTGTGTCTGTGAGGTGAAAGCCATCAGATTTAAATCAAATCTGACGTTAATGTCGTCTGGGATTATGAGATATTAGGATGATAATCTGTGTTAAGCGGCCTGGCTGAGCCATGAGGTGATAGTACATGTTGGGAAATGGTATTTTTGTTTTTTATTATTAACTTAAAGCGTTCCTAAAGATTTTGACATAAATACAAGAGGTGCATGTGTTTGTTTCTGTGTTTTTGAAGCAGGAGTCTTGCAACTTTGACCGTTTAAAGTACCACTAGGCTAAGGTTCTCTCCTTCCTCTTGCTCCCCTATTTTCCAGCCTGGCCTCAGAGCCATATGAAACATACTTTACGTATGTCCAAGATGTATGATACCTACTAAAGGTTGGTCATGTAGAATAGGTGGACGTAATCCGCGACCGTCTAGCAAGCCAACGGTTGCGTGTTCAATTTGCGTTGGGGACAACTGTAGCATTTTAGCTAACCCTTCCCCCAGCCATTATTCTAAACTTAACCCATTTCATCTAACCTGATACATAAACTCTCCTAACCTTTGTTGTTTTAGTTCTCATAACATTTGACATAAATTATCCTAACCTTTGTTGTTAGTTCCCTTAACTGCCAATAGACATTTTCCCAAAATTCTCCTTTGTTGTTACAGTTGCAACAAGCAACCTGCTCTCAGAGAAAGAAGTATAATAATATACATCCTCCAGGTTGTATAATATGCTGCGTCCTATAATTCGTATGATATAGATGGGTTAGCTGACAACTTCACAAGAATGATGTGCACACTTCAGTGGGGTAAGTGTCATGTTTTGTCATTAATTATCATGTCTTGTCCCTGTGCTTCCCATTCTATTATTTTCCCTCTGCTGGTCTTATTAGGTTCTTTCCCTCTTTCTATCCCTCTCTCTCCCCCTCCCTCTCTCACTCTCTCGCTCTCTCTTCTCTCTATCGTTCCGTTCCTGCTCCCAGCTGTTCCTATTCCCCTAATCATCATTTAGTCTTCCCACACCTGTTCCCGATCCTTTTCCCTGATTAGAGTCCCTATTTCTCTCCTTGTTTCCCGTACCTGCCCTGTCGGATCCTCATTTATATTCACCGTGCTGTGTCTATGTTTTGCCCTGTCGTGTCGTGTTTCCCTCAGATGCTGCGTGGTGAGCAGGTGTCTGAGTCTGCTAGGTTCAAGTGCCTTCCCGAGGCAACCTGCAGTTCTCGATCAAGTCTCCAGTCTGTTCTTGTCTTTACGTGTAGTATTATGCTTTTTGTTTTGTAAAGTTTATTCTGGATTAAATACTCTGTTTTCGCCAAGTCGCTTTTGGGTCCTCATTCACCAGCATGACAGTAAGTCTGTAAATTGTTGTGGTCCTGGATGGCCAGATAGCTACCAACAATGACAAGAAACTGCCATGTGGGGAATCGTGAAAGACTCGTTTAAGCTAGTTTCATCTTGTTCTTGATACCATATCTTGTTTCAAGGTGTTTTGATTTCATGTCAATGCTAATATCACGAGCTAGCGAACCAACAACTGTAATTATGTATTTGAATGACAACAAGTGCTCATTGTGCACATTTATTTATGTTTTCAATAAACATTGGAGACAAAATATAGTTTACATGTTGTCGGCAATCTAAGCCAACCCCGTATGTTTTGCCCCATAGTTGTGCACGTGCCGGTTTTGTTGCTAAACAACCAACCCATCTATTGTACAACCACTATTCCATTCATGTAACCTAATTTAACGTAATATATCATACTAAATTGAGTGTCACAGATTTACACACGGAATAATACGAATTGCCCTGAGACCAAGTTGTATTTTCTTCCTCTATAGTGTTTTATCCCCTTACACCTATACCCCTCATTTTCTCACCCCCTTTATTCACTATCCTCCTCAACCCTTCAACCCATATTCGCCTCACCCCCCCCCCGTCACACCTTATCCCCTCTCATCCTCAAACCCTTATCCCTTATCTGCTCACCCTCAGCTCCGTACCCTTACCTATTCATCCCGCTCACCTCCTCTCCTCAATATGCCATACCCTCTCCTTCTCTCCCCTTCCCTCCATCACTTTGCTGAGCACAGGTATTTGTTTAGGAATCTCAAGGTGGAAATTATACTCTATCTCCCTCGCTCGCTATCAACACACAATTATCATTGGCAACCATGCGGAACAGAGCTGAATTCAGCTGGGACTCCCGCTCTGATGACATTACTGTCTTCTAGGCCTGGCTCTGGAGGCACCTGCAGCACAAATACAAACACACACACACACACACACACACACACACACACACACACACACACACACACACACACACACACACACACACACACACACACACACACACACACACACACACACACACACACACACACACACACACACACACACACACACACACACACACACACACACACACACACACACATGCACGCATGCATGCATAAACTGACACACACACATATGCAGGCATGCACACACACCTCAGAGATAATGATTTTTTCTATTTAACTTTCATTTAAACTATCAAATCACATTGAGATAAAGAATCTCTTACCAAGAGAGACAATAAAACACAGGACAATCCTTTGGTCTCCATATCATATGTTTTAATTGTATCTCACTCATTTTTCATTCACCTTGTTACTCATCTTTACAGTCATCTCTGTCTTTGACCTCCTGTGATCATGTAACGGCTCTATTCAATCCGTATCGCGGAGGATCAGCGTTACTGTGTAGCCTAGTAGCATGGGGCGGCAGCGTAGCCTAGTGGTTAGAGCATTGGACTCGTAATCGAAAGGTTGCAAAATCCAATCCCTGAGCTGACAAGATACAAATCTGTCATTCTTAACCCACTGTTCATAGGACGTCATAGAAAATAAGAATTTGTTCTTAACTGACATGCCTATTTTTTTTATTTATTACATTTTACTGCATTAGCAGAGACTGCATTTCACGGTAGAAGCTGCATATGTCTGTTGAAACAGAAATGACCTTGATTTCTGTTGCGCAATCTGTAACACTTAGAGCCCTACGTCTATGGAGGTTTGTGACTTGCATGGCACCTATTCCTGGAGTCTGAAAACTCCTAGAGAAGGAGGGGCAGCTTTTGCTGACACATTGGTGGATTTAACTTTGAATAAATCGTGGGCATCTGCATAGTGTTTGGCAATTTGACCAGCTCGTGCCTTTCCCATTCAGCGTGTTTTCCTTATTTTAGAGAAGAGAATTGTGTCTCCATTGCTTTACTCACCCCAAACATCATCATCTCTCTGAATAATCACACTGTCATAATGTGCCACTCTGTTCTTACAGGAAGTCACACGCTGTTGTTGTGTGGACTGGTAAATGGATGTCATTTTTTGAAAGGTAAATTAATGATGATGTATGGATGAAGGGTATTTGATTGACACAGACTCAGGAAAATCAGCAGCAAAGGACTCTGATCAATTCCTCCATTCATGAGTGAAATTACCCTCCTGCTATCAGCCAAGGTGTGAACACCTTCATATCCAGCTACACATATAAACAGGAACTGTATACAAATCCTACTTCTGACAGAATGCATAATCTTCCATACAAGTTAATTGGAACACGAGATGAAAAAAGTATGGTTTGTTTTAATAGGAAAACGCTGCCCTCTAGTGGTTAGGATATGAACAGATACGTGTGTTGTTGAGATCCCTGTTTATTATTAACTCCACATTTTCAAGTTTGGATTTGGTTCTGTCATTTTACAAAAAATTAGGCACATTTTTATTTGTTTAATTGGTCAGATTTACATGAACAATTATGTCATAAAGACCAAGTTCTAAGTCCCAAGAAACAAAGAGATCTTCTGTTGGATCTGACCATTAGTCTTGATGGTTGTACAGTCGTCTCAAATAAAACTGTGAAGGACCTCGGCGTTACTCTGGACCCTGATCTCTTTTTTGACGAACATATCAAGACTATTTCAAGGACAGCTTTTTTCCGTCTACGTAACATTGCAAAGATCAGAAACTTTCTGTCAAAAAATTATGCAGAAAAGTTAATCCATGCTTTTATTACATTTACATTTACATTTCAGTCATTTAGCAGACGCTCTTATCCAGAGCGACTTACAAATTGGTGCATTCACCTTATTTATGACTTTTATCACTTCTAGATTAGACTACTACAATGCTCTACTTTAGTTAGTGCTAAACACGGCTGCCATAATCTGGACTAGAACCCCCAAAAATAATATTTGATCATATTACTCCAGTGTTAGCCTCTCTCCACTGACTCTAGTGGTTATAGCGTTGGGCCAGTAACTGAAAGGTTGCTGGATGAAATCCCCAAGCTGACAAGGTAAAATCTGGTATTCTTCCCCTGAGCAAGGCAGATAACCCACTGTTTCATGGGTTCTGAAGATGTAGATGTTGATTTAAGGCAGCCCCCCCGCATGTCTCTGATCCAGAGGGGTTGGGTTAAATGCTTGCTGAGGCTGATTTCAAGGAGGGGTGCGTGGGTTGAGTCACTGATGTGATCTTCCTGACCAGGTTGGTGCCCCCCTCTGGTTTGTGCCATGGGGGAGATCTTTGTGGCCCATACTCAGCCTTGTCTCAGGGTAGTAAGTTGGGGGTTTAAAGATATCCCTTTAGTGGTGTGGGGGCTGTGCTTTGGCAAAGTGGGTGAGGTTATATCCTGCCTGGTTGGCCGTGTCCGGTGGTGTCGTTGGACGGGGCAACAGTGTCTCCCGACCCCTCCTGTCTCAGCCTCCAATGCTGCAATAGTTTATGTGTCAGGGGGCTAGGATCAGTCTGTTATATCTGGAGTATTTCTCCTGTCTTATCTGGTGTTCTGTGTGAATTTAAGTATGCTCTCACTAATTCTCTCTCTCTCCCTCCCCGCCCTGAGACCTTGCCTCAGGAATACCTGGCCTGATGACTCCTTGTTGTCCCCAGTCCACCTGGTCGTGCTGCTGCTCCAGTTTCAACTGTTCTGCCTGCGGCTATGGAACCTTGACCTGTTCACCAGACGTGCTACCTTGTCCCGGACCTGCTGTTTTCGACTCTTTCTCTCTACTGCACCTGCTGTCTCTAATTCTGAAAGCTTGGCTATGAAAAGCAAACTGACATTTAGTCCTGAGGCGCTGACCTGTTGTACCCTCTACAATCACTGTGAATATCATTATTATTTGACCCTGCTGGTCATCTATGAACGTTTGAACATCTTGGCCATGTACTGTTAAAATCTCAACCCGGCACAGCCAGAAGAGGACTGGCCACCCCACAGAGCCTGGTTCCTCTCTAGTTTTCTTCCTAGGTTCCTGCCTTTCTAGGGAGTTTTTCCTAGCCACCGTGCTTCTACACCTGCATTGCTTGCTGTTTGGGGTTTTAGCCTGGGTTTCTGAATAGCACTTTGTTACATTGGCTGATGTAAAAAGGGCTTTATAAATACATTTGCTTGATGATTGATTGAACTCCTAAACAGGCTTTATGTTGCAAATGTAATTAAGATAATACACATATATAACATTTGTAGTACATATTACAAATAGCTGAAGCCAATTGCAAACATTAGATTATCACAAGATGATCTCTCACTAAACCATCAATAGGCCTAAAATCACCCTCACAGCTGATCTCAATTGCAACCAGTGGTGTGTATATTTGTGAATGACAAGGGAAGGCAGGCTTACTCAAATATTTGACCAATAAAAAACGTATATGACAAAATAATTTATATTTCGCCTCTTTGTGTTTTCATTATTTTCTGTAAATTTGTAAGTGGCTGAATCTCCCCGGGGGAATCTTCTGAGTGAGGGAAACAGTGCCCCTCCGTCTCCGTATGTGTAGCCCATGTATCTGATGCTGTCTGGACCAACAGAGTATGACATGTTGCCGGCGTAGCATTTGATTGATTCATGCCAGCAAGAATTTAGCACATTGATAAAATAATTAGCCAATCAGCGTTGAGTTTAGCTCAACTGTGGGTTGTTCAGGTGCAGCAAAATGCCACTCAAGGTAAACCCTGTTTGAATTTGGCTTCACACCAATCAAATCCATTTCTAAGCAAGTTCAATATGTAGCCTAGATGAAGCCTTGTAGGCTCACGTTAACTAGCTAGCTAATTTAGCTGGTTTATTGTTGCCCATACGATGAAGTTAAGCGAGCAAGCATTTTAACTGGGTAGCCTATGACAACAAAAACTAAAGGTTTACTGTATGACATTTTTTTTAATGCACGCACAAACACAGAAATCAGTATGGGCAGTCACATAATATCTTGCAACATTGAGTGGACTAAATAGTTTTTGGTATCTTTAAATTTGTATATATATATTTTTTTCTAACTAGGCAAGTCCATATTTACAATGATGGCTGAGGAACAGTGGGTTAACTGCCTTGTTCAGGGGCAGAATGAACGTTTTTTTCCTTGGCAGTTCAGGGATTCGATCTAGCAACCTTTCGGTTACTGGCCCAACGCTCTAACCATTAAGCTACCTGCCGCCCCATATGTACAGCGTATACAGTGCATTCAGAAAGTACTCAGACCTCTTGACTTTTTCCACATTTTCTTACGTTACAGCCTTATTCTAAAATCTTTCTTTTTTATCTCATCAATCTACACACAATACTCCATAATGACTAAGCGAAAACAGATCTTTTTAAACATTTTTGCAAATGTATTAAAAATAAAAAACTGAAATACCTTAAATATAGAAGTATTCAGACCTTTTGCTATGAGACTGTAAATTGAGCTCAGGCGCATCCTGTTTCCATTGATCATCCTTGAGATCTTTCAACAACTTGATTGGAGCCAACCTGTGGTAAATTCAATTGATTTTAATATGATTTGGAATGACACACACCTGTCTATATAAGGTCCCACAGTCTACAGTGCATGTACGAGCAATAACCAAGCCATGAGTTCAAAGGAATTGTCTGTAGAGCTTTGAGACAGGATTATGTCAAGGCACAGATCTGGGGAAGGGTACCAAAAAATATATCTGCAGCATTGAAGGTCCCCAAGAACCGAGTGGCCTCAATCTTTCTTAAATGAAAGGAGTTTGGAACCACCAAGACTCTTCCTAGAGCTGGCGGCCCGGCCAAACTGAGCAATCGGGGGAGTGCCTTGGTCATGGAGGTGACCAAGAATCCAATGGTCACTCTGACAGAGCTCTGTGGAGAAGGGAGAACCTTCCAGAAGGACAACCATCTCTACAGCACTCCACCAATCAGGCCTTTATGTTAGAGTGGCGAGACGGAAGCCACTCCTCAGTAAAATGCACATGACAGACCGAGAGTCAGACTCGGCCGATGTCATGTGGCCCGAGTCTTTGGCAGTATTACTTATGGCTAGGATGCAGGGATTGAGCTCTGGCCAATTCCGGTGTGAGTTATCTGGCCCAAATGTTTTACTTGGGGCTGAGGACGAATGTGGCTACTCTCTGGCAGATGATTACACCAGCTGCTTTATATAATTAACATTATATTATTTATTTATTTATCCATATTTTCTCATTATTTCTGTGATCAAAAAATACAATTAACATTTAAATTGAATTTTTTTAACAGTCCTGTTTAAGTAGTATTTAGTATTTTGATACTTTGTGCAAGGCAATTGATAAGCTTGAAAAACTTTGTGGATGGGTCCTCTCAAGTGGCGCAGCATCTAAGACACTGCATTGCATTGCAAACTACATTGCTACAGATGCTGGTTTGATACCCGTGCCGGGCGTGACAAGGAGACCGATGAGGCAACACACAATTGGTCCAGCGTCGTCCGGGTTAGGGGAGGGTTTGACCGGCCACAATGTTCTTGTCCCATCGCACTGTAGCGACTCCTGTGGTGGGCCAGGGACATGAACGCTGACACGGTCACCAGGTGTACTGTGTTTCCTCAGACACATTGGTGCGGCTGGCTTCTGGTTTAAGCGTGCATTGTATCATGAAGCAGTGCAGCTTGGTGGGGTTGTGTTTCGGAGGAAGCACAGCTCTCAACCTTCGCCTCTACGGGAGTTGCAGCGATGGGACAAGACAATTGGATATGACGACAAGTATGTAAAATAAATTGTGCATAGGTATAAAATGTATAATAGTAGTATTTAAAATGACTAAATAGGGTCATTATGTTTACATTTATTTAAAAATGCATCGGGCTGCTTCTGGAGGGATTCTGGTAAGATCCCTGCAAAGTCACCTGAATTCTGGTAGTCGGAAACAGCGTGATGTACTTAGGCAATTCAGGGCAGTCATTCATTTTGATTCCGGGCCGAGTCCGACACCCGATTCCAGGCCGGTTCCTCATTGCTAGCTGGGAAACAACATTGCCCAGCTATTTACCGCTCCCTAATGCAGATGTCGAAGTTATCTTTTAGTTTTACTGCAGCCAACATTTTCGCCCTCTGGTTGGTATTATTATCGGATCAATTAAGTTTTCCTTTAAAAGCAGACTATGGGCGATGTATCTATTCGATGTTCATTACATACAACTGAAAAAAGGATTTCCTTGTTTACCACAGCAAATCTATTGTGGCAGTTTACCCGACACTTTGTATCAGTTAAAAACTAATAGTGTAGCCTACTCATATTATTATATTTGTTTCCAATTTACGTAATCCATTAAATACAACTGTCTTTAAAAGAACATTGTCTGATATGGTCATTCCTTATTATTATTATATATATTTTTTTCACCTTTATTTGACCAGGTAGTCTAGTTGAGAACAAGTTATCATTTACAACTGCGACCTGGCCAAGATAAAGCAAAGCAGTGCGACAAAAACAACACAGAGTTACACATGGAATAAACCAACGTACAGTCAATAACACAATAGAAAAATCTGTATACAGTGTGTGCAAATGAAGTAAGGAGGTAAGCCAATAAATAGGCCAATAGTGGCGAAGTAATTACAATTTAGAAATTTACACTGGAGTGACAGATGTGCAGATGAGGATGTGCAAGTAGAAATACTGGTGTGCAAAAGAGCAGAAAAACAAAAACAAATATGGGGATGAGGTAGGTAGTTGGTTGGTTGGGCTATTTACAGATGGGTTGTGTACAGCTGCATCGATCGGTAAACTGCTCTGACAGCTGACGCGTAAAGTTAGTGAGGGAGATACAGTACGTATAAGTCTCCAAATGCAGTGATTTTTGCAATTCGTTCCAGTCATTGGCAGCAGAGAACTGGAAGGAAATGCGGCCAAAGGAGGTGTTATCAAGATGGGGGTAAATAAAATGTCCCAGGACAGTCCATATTTGAAATGTGTAACTAAATCAGGTAAATCATTGAGTTAAGCCTATATAATCTATATTATTTTATCAACTGAAAATGTCATCTATACAGTTATTTTGAATGGCTTATACTGTATTATTGTGTCATTTAAGGTTTGATCAAAAATATAGGCTACTACTTCGATATTATTTTGCTCAAATAAGTATTTTTACATTCATCACCAGCATTACAGTTTCCTATGCTACTTGATAGGTCAATATTTCACTGGGGGCGGGAGTAGAGAATCTAGATCAGCTGTCCGGTATCCTAATCACTTGACACGGTAACGAGAGATCAACTGATCTAATGGTTCATCCTTGTGGGGGTTTTCGCAGGTGCATTTCATCTCCTGTCAGTAGTGTTTTAAGAGATCCAGCGGTAACCTGCAGGAGTGCATTAAGTTCCAAGCCTGTTAGTTGAAATCGACGATCAGAAAATTAAATGTGTGATTTCAAACTCACTCAAAAACACAGTTCTTGATTTCAAGAACACATTTACACACACCATAAACACAAAGATACCCCCAGAAACTAGAAATAATAGAACCTCTGAACAACAACAATAACATGATTGAAAGGAATGGGAAGGAATGATGAGAGCCATTATAGACTGTGGCCTAAACATGGCTCTGACCTGGGGATGATAACCAGATGCCAGACAACCCTTCCTCTAAAGTAAGGCTATCATCCCTCTCTTTTTCCAGAGACAGAGGGCAGTTTCCCAGCCCTGGGGAGGTGGAGGAAGGGCTGATGAAGCTACCCAAAACATTAAGCATGTTAGTGATAGGAGCCACGATGCACGACGCTGTCACTGAATGTGGAGGCATAAAGAAACAACATACCAGGATAGCTCCAATGATGGATGTAATGTCATTCACCAACAGGCTCAGCAGAATGAGCTGAATAGTACGGGACACTCTTCTCTTCATCAGGTTCCCTCCCTCTTTCTCTCCCTGTCCCTCCTTCCCTCCATCCCCTACACCAAACCTGGCCACCACCCTCAGGATGGACACACAGTAGAAAAAGTCGATTGGTCAGTGATTGCGAAAAGGCAGACGTTGACTTTCATGCCGCCTATTAAGCCTATCACAACACAGAGGACGAGGGACATCAGCCAAGCCAGAGCCACACCCACTGCCCTGTGCCACAGACTCCTGTACTTCAGGTAGACCAGTGGGTGGACCATTGCCAGCTAGCGTCCTACACAGATCAAGTCCTGGAGTAGAGGGCGACCGACAGTGACCGGGCCGCACGTGTAGCTGCTAAATTGGAAGATGGTCCTCTGTTGATGAAGTAAATGGAGAGAGAAGGCAGAAGAAGAGCTCAGTGACAGCCAGGTTGAGGGCAAAGATCTCCTGGGTGACCTGAACCAGAGGCCCCCCAGTGACCATCCACAGATACCAGGTGTTGGTGACACCTCTTCCCATGGAAACTTGGTGGTGTTGTTTGTCATGGGAGGAGTTTCTAGAAATCCTGGTGGAAGGATTCCAGATTTCCTGTTAATTCCCAGGAATCTTCCAATCAGGATCTCTGGAAAAGTTTCCAGAATTGTAAAACCCTACCTAGAAGTCACCTTATGATGACTTGCAAAGTGATGTGTATACCTGTTCGAATCCAACCAGAACAGCCAGCTGTTGGAATTGCTATTCACCTGCAACTTGCATTGTGAACGAGGTTAGAAACATTGTGAGACGACGTAAACCATTCCTGTAACGGGGGCAAAATTCTAACGCACTGATTGGATTAGTTTAGAAAACATTTGTATGTTCAAGTAATCAACGTTCATTTAGAATAAAATGGCAACAAAAAAACACATTCATGAAACAAATGTCATCAATTTATTTGTGTTTTAAACTGCATGTAGTAATTTCATGACAGTGTCTACTATTTACAGGGCAAACAAATGCTTTACTAAAACATTTTAACCAGAGCTGCATATGTCCGCTCAATCAGAAATCATCTTTACATTTCTGTCACGCAACATGTAACGCTCCAGCGATCCAGAGCCCCTAATCTTGATTTCTATACCTTAATTCTAACTCTTCACACCGCATGCTTATATAATGCTAAGGCATTCACATTTCTCTCAAAATGTGTTAATAATTGAAAAAGGAATACGTGTAATACGTGTATTATATTTATAAAGTGGTAATCAAATCTATAGAGAAGCATATAAAGTGACTTGTTCACCCTTCATTTATGTTAAAGCACACCTCAACACGCTCAGCAAATGACAGTAGCAGCCTTCTAAAACCATGTGACTAAAAATACAAATAGAAAAAAAGAGAGAATTCAACAAACAAAACATCCTATAACATAGTCATTCCCAACTCGCTGCTATGGCAACATGTGACATGTGACAGCCGACAACCTGTATAAGCAAATCACCAACAGCTGCCACCACAGTTCAACCAACCAATCCTGTGTCTCTCAGTACTGTAGATGTCAGGTGAAGAGCATGTGTAGTGATGGGGGACTGAGGGGTTGTCTGTGTCTCAAATGGTACCCTATTCCCTATAGAGGCTCTGGTGAAAGTAGTGCACTAATATGATGGTGTAGGGTGTCATGTTGGGTGGAAGTCTGTCAAACACTTGCTGTGACTGAAGCATGTCATTGTAACCTGTCAAATCAGTCACACCACGGAGTTCAAAGAAGTCCCATTCCATTTCTGGATGATTGACAGAACACAGAGATTTCCGACACATTCTTGAAGTTACAGAGCAGGGTTGGGGTCAATTCCTTTTCAATGAAGTCAATTCAGGAAGTAAACTGACATTCTAATTCCAATTTACCGCAATGCTTAGCTATGAGACATTTTTAAAATTGGAATTTCATTTTACTTCTTCAATTAAACAAATTGAAATGGAAATGGCCCCAACCGTTGCAGCGTTCCGGAAGTCTCAGCGCCCCGCCTTCTACCATGGGCATCATCACACTCTTGCCACAGCGACAACAATCAGTGGTACTGCATCCGTACGGACCGGCCAATGAGGAGGAAAAGGAGTCCTGCCAGCAGGCAGAAGGAGATGCCGACGGGGGCGAAGAAGAAGGACAGGCCGTAGTGGATGGTGAGGTCAAAGGTGGGACAAATAGAGGAGCGCTGGTGGTCCACGTAGACCTGTACCACATCCAGCACCTCCACCCACAGCACATACATCACCACCACAACAAGAAGGAACAGAGCTGTAGGGAGCAGGAAGGGTGAGAGAGAGAGAGAGAGAGAGACAGCGGTAGACTGTATCAGATTGGCTGCAGCAGATATTTGTATTAGTGATGGTATGGATGAGCTCTTCATCTTTGTAAATCTCTTCAACAGAGATAAACTGTTGTGCTCAAGCCTATCTTAAATGTTGTATCCTAAAAATTATGATGATATAGGCCAATAACTCACCAGATGTCAGGAAGAGCACACCCCCAGCCTTATATAGACGGTGACTGGCAAATGGGGCGGCGCAGATGATGAAGAACCCACCTAAAATGACGGCAGCCACCCCAATTAGCATGAAGATACTCCAGAAGCCTCTGTAGACTGGACAATAGAAATGTCAATCATTGTTAGAACCATGGCAACCAGTGAGCAACAGAATTATACTTTAATTTGAATACTCACTCACAATCTCAAAGTAGGCTACATGGCAATGGCATATAAAGTATATATACACAGAGAGAGAGAGAGAGAGAGAGAGAGAGAGAGAGAGAGAGAGAGAGAGAGAGAGAGAGAGAGAGAGAGAGAGAGAGAGAGAGAGAGAGAGAGAGAGAGAGAGAGAGAGAGAGAGAGAAGCACTTACTGATTGCGGAGTCATATGCGGTGGCGTTGTGAGTCTGTTGAGACACAGGAAAGGGGAAGAGGTAGGCGTGTGTGCAGACTTTAGAGTGGGGCTGATTGGCTAGGGAGAGACAAACAGGCACATTGTTAGATACATTAAATCATATCACATTATAGAACTAATAAAAAAGCAATAGGTTGTGGCACTAGCATTAGCAAATATCCTCTCCCCATCAAGGGCCCTTATATTCCAAAGACAGCATATACTAACTAGTAGGATCAATACAGAGACTAAGCTGGCATTGTCTTCAGGTTTTATCGAATGCATTAAATTTGATAATTGAATTAAATCTAATCTAATTTGTACTCTTAATACTTTATTTTTATCTATTTATCTTCCTCCTCTCCCTCTCTCCTCTGCCCTGTGGAATTCAGCAGACCCTCGCAAGGTCGTTCCCTGAGCTTTAGGGTGTTTGTGACAATGACCCTCCCTGGATGTTCCCTATTAGAGATTTTCAACACATTTCATCAGATTGAAAAGGACTTGAATAACATCACATGATACAGCCTTTCCATAGAGTCACATGACATAACATCTCATGATAGGAGTCTCATACTACGTCAAAGCATCAGAAGTCACATTCGATAAACAAGTCATTTAGCTTCATGACTTTCATGAACTGTTTGCATTGTTCTACTGTCCCTGTACTGGCCCAAATGTAGATGAAAGAAAGTAATGGGATAGAGTGAAAGAGAGTGAGAGAAGAGAATGGAGAGGTAGGGTCTAAAGCTTCAGTCATATGTGTTTCCCAATATCCAAACGTGCATATAAACACATGCGTTGTACATGCCTACTAAAAAGCACTGGGGCTGTTACACACTTTGTCAGAGTATACAAACCAGCATATTGTGCATGGCCAAAACCCCAGTGTTATACTTAATACAAGTACACAGGAAATTGGTCGTTGTTACCTAGTGTTGATTTTTCTGTGTAACATTTCTAGTGTTGGTTCAGGAGTTAAATTAACTCTCTAAGAGTGAATAACCAGTGTTGAATGGGAGAGTGTGATTGTGTCAATTTACTCTGCGGAGAGTAAAACGTTCCCGTCAAAACCACGCCCATTATCATATTTCCCGCATGCTCTACTGCAGCTAGATTTTGAGGATTGTTTTTAATATCTGTGTTTGTGTGCATTATTTGATTGATTAATCTTGTCACACAAAGATAAATAACGTACATTTTTCTAAACTAATCCAATCAGTTAGTTACATTTATTGCACCCGTTACAAAAATGGTTGTTCAGCTTAAAATGGTGTTGGTAGTCTCTTTTATTAATGTTCCTAACCCTGACAGTCATTCTGCATGTAGCTTGCGGGGGAATAAAAATACCAACTGTTGGTTGTTCTGGCTGCATTCCAAAATGAATTACATGCCAGCATAATTTGACTTGCAGACCGCATGAGGCCTGTAAACCATGAGGTTCCTAACATCACTGTGATATGGTAAAACTTGATCATCAAAGTAAGGCCTTGTAATATATGTAATGCATTTTCAAAAACAGTTGAATTAGTGATAACATTCACCTACAGTCAAACGCACTCGGTGAAGTCCACAGGACTGAAGATGAATGAATTCAATAACCATGTCTCTGTTACAAACAAATATAGTCATGCGTGGTAACTACAATTCCCTTTAAAAGGTAAGGCACACTGGGAAATTATATTGGAGGCATGGCTTAGTGGGCGACGTGGTTTTCAATTAGTTACTTTTGGCCAACCGTAAGTGGAAGTGTTGTATCAGTTTAAGTGGTCTATGGTTATGTTAATTAAAGTTTGAGTGTGTCTGTTTGCAGCAATGTATTCTTTTGAAATGGTTACATAAGCACATGTAGCAATCAAAACATGTTAACATTATTGTAATGTCCTTAACCCAACACTGTGTGACCTCATCAAGAGATATAGACTTCTTGGTGTAACGGTTAAAAATACTATGAGGTGTTATTGCTTTCACCATTAGTGTAAACTATATACACTTCCTAGTATTAAAAATAGCATATGGGGTGTTATTGCATCACATTGAAAGTGTTAATTCACACTCTTGAAGGTGTTGATTCACACTGTTGAAGTGTGACAGCGTCAGCACTAAGCACAGGGTTAATTTAATATTTTAAAAGTATGGACCCATATAGACACTTGCTCAGTGTTAAATTTAACAGAATTTGCAGAATATGTTATCTGACTTACTGATCCAGAACTTCAAGAGGGTGTCATCGTCCAGGTTTCCCCCGAAGGAGCACCTCCAGAAGAAGCCCTCGTGGTAGAAGGTGGTGTCTGGGGGGAACCCCATACCAGGTTCCACCAGAATCATGTCACCTCGCTGAGGGAAGATAATAATAGTAACAACACATTAGTAGAACCCTCCATCATAAGTCCTTCATATTACAGCCGTAACAATGACATAATAACATGTCATAAAAAGTCTTAGTCGTCTTCACATTTTGCCTGGTATTTTCTTTTCTAGCATTAGCCATATTGTAATGTATTATGTCGTACCTTGCTAACTGGTTCACATAAATGTTGTCACAGTATATGGTGCTAGTGCTACAACTGCTGACTGTAAGGTCAAGGGTCACGCTGAGGGAGCACCTTTAGCTTTTTTTGATCGTCTGGATATCATGCAGACATTCCTTTGTCATTGCTCATTGTGAGAACCTGGATCTGCTGTAGTGAGTGATATTTGATATTCAACTACATATCACTGTGGTGTTGTATTTCTATCACTCAGGAATCTAACGTGTCTCATTTGCTGGATGGTTGCAGAGCAACTGCATTAAACAGTGTCTGGTTTCACTAGCAGCCCCTAGGGAGGTATGTATACTGTAGTGGGGTGCGACTTTTGCTATAGGGACGGGGTGGACATGTCCCCCAGACATTCTGAAATTGCATTTTTGTCCCCCCCTAGTTTTATCATAATTGTTGTTGTTTTTTAAACCACGACTATGTGCTTTAGGCCTCTGATGCCTTGAGTAGACGGATAGCGTCATTGCATCAATGCTGCATAATAAATTCTGCAGTCAAACTTTTCATTATGTAATCGAAAATTGTGAGCAACAAAAGTTCACATTCACCTTTTGCTGCTATTTCTGCCAAGTCTACTCAAACAATTTGATACGCACATTGGATATATCCAACGTATGCACCACACAGAACACAGAATACACTGCAACTTCCTTTGCAACACAATGCTGCAAGGCAAATGCAGCGTTCCATGGGAAATGAATGTACTTCTGGTGTACCAAAAAGCAATGACGCTGTTGGTGTAATCGAGGCTATTTGACCAGGCAACCAATGTTTTTCTAAAGCCAATGAGGCATGTTGAATTAGTTTTCTTCCTATGAATTTGGCTCTAGCATTTGAACGGTTGAACAGTGCCAAAACCACACATAATGAGAGGGGGAAATGAATTGATCTTTTGCTCTAAGAAAGATGAAATACACAATGATGCTGGTGATCTTCCTTCTGCTTTCCTGAACCTGTCAATACCCCTCTGATGCATTTCAATCATTCAATCATTCTCATTTAGACTTAAATTTGGCATTACCTGATTTGACATATCTTATTGTTATTTCTAAGGCCAGATTAAAAAGTATCATCAAATCATTTTTACACATTAGTTTCGGATACCCCCAAATGCCCTAAAATAGAAAATAAAATAGTGTGGTGGTCCATGTTATTACTTTTTTAAAACAAATATGTCTTAATAGGGCAGTAATATAATACAGGAAATGCTATTCAGAGGAATTGACTGTAGGCTACTTCAGCATTGTAAAGGTCTGCCCCCCCAACCTCTGGCTCATATTGTAAAGGTCTGCCCCCCCCCCTCCCACACACACATTTTTGTTCTAGCCCAGCACCAACACAGCTGATGCAACTAATTATATAAACATCAAGGCTTTGATTAGTGGAATCAGGTTTGACCTTGACCCCGACACCACTTCCTCTAAGGAGACTCCAACCAGAAAAGGAACAACTTTCCTTGACTTCTATGGTCTATAATCAGTCTCTGACCAGCTGATTCTCCCAGACTACCTAAACCCACCATAACCCTAACCTCCAACCCCTAACCCTCAATTCAGCAAATAGAGACAAAACAACAGTCTTAGCCAATGTTGCCCCCAATCTTACACCAATGACTACATTTTTCGTCTCCTTTGTTTATATTTTATGACCACTGATATAAAGAGAAAAGAGGACCAGGAAAAGGAATATCCCAGAGAGGCTACACCAAACCTTTTCTTACCTTCACCTGCTGTTTCCACCTGCTGTAGTGCTGGTTGTTTCAATGAAAAGTTATTACTTTGTCATTATTACATGATTATTACATAGGTAATAATATAATAGGTAAATATTGGGCTAAAATATTTGAAGTATAACAACAGAAAATCTCATGACGGTAATCAGGAAGATCCATGTTCCTTACCTCTATGGCAACGCCCCCAGGTCCTATGGTTCTGTTAGTTTCTTCGTCGCATGTCTCAGAGGCCAGGAGCCAGTAATCTGTCCCGAAGGAGAGGAGGACAAACATGGCTGCCAGAGCCCCGAACAGCCCCGCGAAGAACAGAGCCACACTCAGCTTCATGGTGCAGGACAGGCCAGACACACTGCCACTGTATGGAGAACCTTGGCCCAATCAGCTAGCCCTGTATGTGCTTGTGTGTTCCTCTGAGAAGTCAAGCACACTCTTTTCCCGCAGTCGGAGTGTGTCTGTCAATGCTGGGTCCACTAACACACTTCTATAGCTATGTGTGTATATTCCCAGTGTCCCAATATATTCCAAGCTGAGATTCTTTCTCCAAGATGGAATGTCACTATGCTGTGTATTGGTCTTATCCTGGCTCTTCTCTGTTTGTCTCTTTGTGGATTGCTGAGAACGGGAATGGGCTGGGCTGGACTGGACAGGGCAGGAGGTGATAGTCAGGGAACTCACAGGGGCGTGGATCCCTCTCCCTGTGCTATTTTGGGGGGCTGATTGAAGGTGCCTGCTGCCCACACTCTCCCGACTGTCACGGGAGTGGTCTGGGGTTAGGTGGGGGGGGGGGGTGCAACACAGAAATATCTACCAGCAACTGGACACCCCCCACATGCACAAGAAAATCATAGAGGGAGGGGGAAAGCAGTGAGACTGAAACGTTGCCTCCTCCAAGTTAAAGCCCATCACACACACACACACACACACACACACACACACACACACTCACACACACTCACTCACAACCCCAAGCCACCACCCCATGGTGGGATGTGGCGATAGTAGGTGGTGGGTATTGAAAACAGGATGCGTCACTTCCATGGGATCCACAGTTGTCATCTGACTCCATGACAGCAGAGACAGAGATGATGTGACGCCAAACTTTCTTATCTTCTCTGAGATCTGGCTGATAGAACGGCCAGGGCCTCCAACGTTTTATTACTCCACTGGCATCTGTACAGTTTAATTGGCTTGGCAGCATAGCCTACTGTAATTTAATATCACACGTAATACTTTAGCACAGTTATAGCAGTGAGGGACCCTTCTGATTGGAAATAAACAAAGTACTGAGCACTCTGAGAGTAGGATAGTGCAACATATTGGTAGTGGACTGAGCAAGTACCAGTATACACTTTAAAGCGATTTGAGAACTTGTAAAATCGCTGTATAAATAGAGAGCAGTATTACTCTATAAACAATAACACCAAGCTATTTCCAACCAGTTTGTAGCCAATGGCCTGGCTGAGTATGAGTGGAACTGAGCTTAGCTGGCTGCTCATTAGCGTGTAACAGGGATATTTAGCACATTGCCCATAGAAACACACTGCCTTACACGCACACACACACACACACACACACACACACACACACACACACACACACGCACACACGCACACACGCACGCACGCACGCACGCACGCACGCACGCACGCACGCACACACACACACACACACACACACACACACACACACACACACACACACCACATGCACACACCACACACACCACTCACACGCACACACCACACACACACACACACACACACGCACACACACACACACAGGGATATTTAGCACATCGACAATAGAGGCACACAGCCTAATTAGCACAGTGCTGCCACTGAGGACACAGGAAGCAAACTATGGGCTTTTCTCCGCTTCTCTTTACTTTCCACTTGTATCTCCTCTCCTCTGAGATCGGAATGCAGATGTGGGATCTTAATTTAATCACTCTTTTGTTGCTGAGAGTTTTCCTGCACAGCAGGAAATTCAAACTTGTAGCATATTCTAGGTTTTAAAAGGCTTCTAAAGTTTGTCATTTCCACTTTAAAATGTCAGACTTGATTTGCCCTAATGAAAAATGTATCAATCCCTACAAACAAGGTCCATGAATTATAATTCACATAATAATCCACATTTCCTGTCGCTGACGGAATATTTTCCTGCTCTATTAAACTGGCTCACATGAAGATCCTACATCTATAAACAAATCATTTTATCACCCATTACCCCTTTGAGAGTAACTGGGGGAAAAACCACCAACTAGCTCTCACAGTCTCACGTCAGAATTAGACGTTCATCCATGTTTCTCAAACGTCAAATTTCGAAGTAGTTTCAAATGTAGTTTCAAATGTCGAAGAGGTTTTACAGGTTAAGTTCAGGAATTACTTCCAAAGTTTTAAGGTTAGGGTTAAGGTCAGGCATTAACTACAAATTATTAAGCATGTGCATTAACTCTGAATGGTTATGGTAAGCGTTAAGTTTTGGTATTGTCTTAAAATATATATATGAAAAAAAAGCTATATTACTGGATTTGAAATTGCAACCTTTGAAATCAGAAGTACATGCTTACATACTTACAGCCATCCACCATCCTTGTCCACAGTGTCCTAGCTAAAGTGAAACCTACTTAAAAAGGTAACAGCGCTCACTGTTGCCCCTAGTGGTCGGTTTCGATGTCATTCCCGACTTGTATCTCCGATTCCTGTATTGAAGACTTTTCCTTAGTTTCGGGTTTAAAAATGAATATCAATAAGTCAGTCTTATTTCCATTCAAGGATTGTGTTTTACAGGAAGTATGTGGTATCCCAATTAAAGATAAGGTTACTTATCTTGGGATTGTCATATGCATGGAAAAAAACAAAGGAGTGAATTAAACTTTAACCCCATTATTGAGAAAACAAAGAATAAATTGAACCTCTGGTTGCTGAGAGATAAGCCTCACAATCTACGGAAAATATATTCTCACTAATACCCAAGAACAAGCAGGTCTTGAGGTTTTAGATTTCAATACTCTAAATAATATTTTTTAAATAAATTGGATTCTGAAGTACATTAAGAACCAGAACAGTATTTGGAATGTATTCCCTAAGTATATATTTGACTCCGTTGGTGGTTTAGAATTTTTTGCTTCGATATAATTTTGATGTTGATAAAATCCCAGTAAAATTGGCCAAATTCCATAAGCAAGCAATTTTAGCTTGGATGTTAGCGTATTAACACAATTTTTCTCCTCACAGATACTTTCCATGGAACAACAAAATAGACAATTTAAAAATAAGTATATTTTTTTTTAGTAACTGGTTTGAGAATAAAATTATTTTGGTTGGTCAGTTACTGAATGAGGATGGATATCTACTCTCATATGGGTAATATCTTGATAAAATTAAAAAATTCCAATAAACCCAAAAGAATATGCAATTGTTTTGATGCGATTCCAAGGGGTGTTGTATCTCTTTTAAATTCCTCCCCCAAGATTAGGGAGGCCGTGAGAAGTACTCCCTGTCCTCTCCCAATATTAGGGAGACCGTGAGAAGTACTCCCTGTCCTCCCCCAAGATTAGGGGGACCGTGAGAATTACTCCCTGTCCTCCCCCAAGATTAGGGAGACCGTGAGAAGTACTCCCTGCCCTCCCCCATGATTAGGGAGGCCGTGAGAAGTACTCCCTGCCCTCCCCCAAGATTAGGGGGACCGTGAGAAGTACTCCCTGCCCTCTCCCTCTCCTCCAAGATTAGGGAGACCGTGAGAAGTACTCCATGTCCTCCTCCAAGATTAGGGAGACCGTGAGAAGCACTCCATGTCCTCCTCCAAGATTAGGGAGACCGTGAGAAGTACTCCCTGTCCTCCCCCAAGATTAGGGAGGCCGTGAGAAGTACTCCCTGTCCTCTCCCAATATTAGGGAGGCCAATGCCCTCCCCCCATTAGGGGGACCGTGAGAAGTACTCCCTGTCCTCCCCCCCAAGATTAGGGGGCCGTGACCCCTGACCTCCCCCAAGATTAGAAGTACTCCCTGTCCTCCCCCAAGATTAGGGAGACCGTGAGAAGTACTCCCTGCCCTCCCCCAAGATTAGGGAGGCCGTGAGAAGTACTCCCTGCCCTCCCCCAAGATTAGGGGGACCGTGAGAAGTACTCCCTGCCCTCTCCCTCTCCTCCAAGATTAGGGAGACCGTGAGAAGTACTCCCTGTCCTCCCCCAAGATTAGGGAGGCCGTGAGAAGTACTCCCTGACCTCCCCCAAGATTAGGGGGACCGTGAGAAGTACTCCCTGTCCTCCCCCAAGATTAGGGAGACCGTGAGAAGTACTCCCTGTCCTCCCCCAAGATTAGGGGGACCGTGAGAAGCACTCCCTGCCCTCCCCCAAGATTAGGGAGGCCGTGAGGAGTACTCCCTGCCCTCTCCCATATCTCTCAGTGGCCCCTAGCCAAGATCCGCAGCGAATTTGCTCAAATAATCTGTGTTTAAGACACTATAAAGACATATTGTACAGATATATTGTTTTACCCTAATTCTGACAAAACTACACACATCATTAATAATAATTGTATTATTCTAATCAATTTCATTCAATTATATGGTTTCTGGGTGGAATATTCTAATAATTAATTTAAACATATAAATTCCATTAACAGTCACTCTCCAGAGAGATGGAGATAACAGCACATCATTCTGTTACTTTTTACATCATTAGTGCTAAGTGACTAGTGCTTTTTGATGTCGGTTCGGTTTTGGTTCCATTATTAAAAAATAATCACGGATTACGGTTTTGGTTTTGATTATTTGGGTTGAATGCTGTATTATTTGATTACTTTATTATTTAATTCCGAGTCATCATCTCATCTTTATAGTGCTACTGCCTATGCTGTCTGACAAAATCACTATTTGTTAGTTCTTCAAAATAAATAAGGCAGACTTGTAATTAATTATATGTTAAGTAATTTAGCAGACACACTTGTCCAGAGTGACTAGGGTTTAGTGTCTTGCTCAAGGGCACATCAACTGATTTTTCACCTAGTCATCTCGGGAACAAACAACTTTTTGGTTACTGGTCCAACGCTCTTAACTAGGCTACCTGCCACTGAATGCCGACTATCAATCACTAAGATCAGGCATTTTCAGGTAGAGATACCTTGTGAAGCAACAGCTGCTCTATATCCCCTTACATCACGCATTCTGCTCAACACATCACTTCAAACACACCAACAGCTGCTCTATATACCCTTACATCACGCATTCTGCTCAACACATATCACTTCAAACACACCAACAGCTGCTCTATATCCCCTTACATCACGCATTCTGCTCAACACATCACTTCAAACACACCAACAGCTGCTCTATATACCCTTACATCACGCATTCTGCTCAACACATCACTTCAAACACACCAACAGCTGCTCTATATACCCTTACATCACGCATTCTGCTCAACACATCACTTCAAACACACCAACAGCTGCTCTATATCCCCTTACATCACGCATTCTGCTCAACACATATCACTTCAAACACACCAACAGCTGCTCTATATCCCCTTACATCACGCATTCTGCTCAACACATATCACTTCAAACACACCAACAGCTGCTCTATATCCCCTTACATCGAGCATTCTGCTCAACACATATCACTTCAAACACACCAACAGCTGTTTGCATTTTGGTACACAAGAATTACATTCATTTCCAATGAAACGCTGCGTTTGCCTTGCAGCATTGCGTTGCAGAGGCAGTTGCAGTACGTTCGGTGTGGTGCATATGTTGGATTTATCGAACTTATGCGTCAAACATAGACGGCTTGACAGAAATGGTAGCAGAAGGTAGCAGAAGGATGAGGAACTTTGTGCATACATATCCAGATGATATTGCATACTATTTTTTGCGCAATGACGCTGACGGTGTGGCAGACGAAAAATAAATACAGACCGGACAAGTATATGCACAATGTGTTATGGTCATTGTAGTTAATTACAACATTTTATGCGCTAAACAATGCAGAATATTGGCCTGTTGGAAACTACAACTCCCTACTACATAGCAAAGTTATTGCTGGATCTGATCTAGCTCTAGAGAAACTGTAAAATGTGCGCATTGAGCTCACAGATATAAACGAATGAAATGGAATTCAAATAATTGAACCGATGTTGGTCAATTAGTTGTTTAAAAACCAAACAATAACTGAGATTTCAGTTAATTGCCAGCACTATACATCATACTGTTACTTTATTACATCATACTGTTACTTTATTACATCATACTATTACTATATTACATCATACTGTTACTTTATTACATCATACTGTTACTTTATTATATCATACTATTACTTTATTACACACAGACAGAGAGCGCATTGGCGATCTCAGGCAACAGATTACATTTATGTTGCTCTTCAAAGCACTTCCCATCATGTAAGCCGACTGAGACTGATAGTTTTTACAGAGCTTGTATTTGTGTATGCACCATACATTAGATAGTCTGCTTGTGTCTCCCCTGCATGTTTAGTGTGTGTGTGTGTGTAGTTATTTGGGAACTATCAGTGTCTCAGCTGTTCAACACAGTGTACACAGCAGCAACCTGATATCCACACTCCACACCCCTTCAGTCCCGCTACACACCATGGGTAAACAAAATTCCACCAGACATACTGTTTATAAACAGAGGCTGAATTAGCTTTCCCACAGGGCGCGTGTGTGTGTGTGTGTGTGTGTGTGTGTGCGTGTGTGTGTGTGTGTGTGTGTGTGTGTGTGTGTGTGTGTGTGTGTGTGTGTGTGTGTGTGTGTGTGTGTGTGTGTGTGTGTGTGTGTGTGTGTGTGTGTGTGTGTGTGTGTGTGTGTGTGTGTGTGTGTGTGTGTGTGTGTGTGTGTGTGTGTGTGTGTGTGTGTGTGTGTGTGTGTGTGTGAGAGAGATCAGATCAGCTAACCTGATACCTTGGGAAAATCTCCATTGCATTTCCTTGATTTGTGCGTCATCTCAGCTCCTTTTCAAAATCCATTGGACGAGAAGGTCCCTCTGACCTTTTCTTCCAATGGGTATTGAGGAGGCGAGGAAAGAGGAGTCAGAGGATGCGGGGAATCAAGGAAATGCAACTAAGATTCTCCTCTGGAGAACTCAACCTCTGGGTCCCTGGGCCTGAAGAAGATGAGAATGAGGAAGGGAATGCCTTCATCTACCTGCTATGACAGTGTGAAATATGCCAGTGATAAGTCTGTAAGTCCATATCTTCGATGAAACAGATGCTAGAAAAGTGGAATGCATAGTGAGAAGGGGCAGCATTTTATGTTCCAGCCGAGTCCAGTAGGTGGAGTAATAGCAACCGTAAAATGTTACTTCTTTTACCACTTACCCAATCACAGACATGCCTTTATTGTATGCTACAGTGTTATTGCATTTTATGAACAATCTTTCTACCTGTGACAATGTGGCTTTGTGCCAACATTGCACAGTCAGAACATGTCATTCTCAGCAAGTGCAACTCAATGGTAAATACCTGTAGTACACTGAATATAATGTTTGATAGACGTGTTTATTCTAGCCTTTTCTTAGTATTCTGGATCTATTTGTATATATTCAAGTTGACTGCCAGACAGTGAGCACCATGCTGTAAGTAAAACACCTGGCTTCACCTGGAAGATTGCTGTCCAGTGCATGCCATGTCCCTTGGCTGTCAGGCACATAACTTTATTTATCACACTACCTATTTAAGTAATGACTTAATAATTGCAAGCAGGTTTGTGCAGTGATACCAAGTGAGACTGAATGTATGCAGAATAACAAAGAGTCCAGAATATAACAATAGATACTTTATATTATATTGTATATATGATTTTATGTTATTTTCTAGGCTGAGTGTCTTGTTCCCATCAGAGCTGTATGGTGCCCTTGTGACTGACAACTATATTAAAATACAGCGCTTGGCCTTGTCTGACGTCAGGTCGATACCATCTGGTAAGAGCTCTCGTTGCGCCAAATGGGAAGAGATGAGACCTCAGCAGCTCAAACATTTTTTTAATCCACATTGATTAAATGTAGGCTATTTTCTGTCGAATATGGAACAAGAACATCCCTGAAGAGAGCGATTATCGCACGGACCGGGGGGTGTTCTTTGTTATGGCCACAGAGTTTCTACAACCATAGGCGCATCATCGCGAGACTTCCAGGAACTCTTGCGGAACAGACCAAACAGACTACACGGAGGTTTGGGGTTGAGAAGTCAATGAGAGAAGTGAAAACATATTCCTTAGTTGTTAATCTTCTCGAAATCTAATTGCACAACCTAGATTCAAGGCAATATATTAAGTAGTTTAATATGTTATGACTTCAATCTCGTAAAAGTGATAAATTTATAGCTTTTAAATGTCTTCAAAAACTACTTTATATCCAAGAGGTGCCGTTTTTTTGATGGCGTGCACATGCGCAGTTCTGCAGGAGACGACCGTTAGACCCGATGACGTGATTCTACGCATGAGTTTAGCTAGCCAACGTCGCCATGACATCGCCTACAATTGTGATCATGGATTTCTATTGGTGAAGCAGTTGTAGCCTATCTTCATACTGTACTGTCTTCGTTATGGTTGATCGGCATTGTAACAGCCAGTGAGCGCTTCCGCATTGACAATCGGTGAGCTGTCATTGCGGGAGAATGAATAACGCGAAATGTAGCATATTAAATCAGATACCAAGGAGACGAAAGCGGATTATACAATGTGTCTATGTGGTGGGGTTCATGGTAAGTGCAACATAACCTTTGTTGAACATGTGGCTACATTTGAGAACGTTTGGTATTGCTGTCATTCTTTCATTTCTTTCCCAAAAGGTTATAGAACAGCAGTTCACTTTGGACACAACCTTACGTTTGATGCAAATGAGTGGCGATGACATCTGTTTATTGATCTGTTGGCTGTAGTCAATTGTACAGAGGCTACATCATGACATTAGGGGCTTTAGACTATGTAAAATATTATTCTGGTTCAGGCGGCTCCTTGCTCCATCATGACATTTGAGAACCTGACCTGCAGGCTACTACAAAATACATCAGATGTATTAAACAGCCTACTCGATTGTTCTTCAGTCACTCAAATGCTGATCCAGCTATTTAGAAGAGGCGGGTTGAGCCCTATCATAGCACTGTCAAAACAACCTGTCCGGCAGAATCCAGTCCTTGGAAATCTGAGTTCGCCTCAGAAGGACTTGTTATTCTGAGATGCTCAGGGTGTTCACAAGAACATCACACTGACTCTGTAAAACTCAGTAGGATAAACATAAATATCCTGTTGTACAGGATTATATTGATGTAATGTTTATTTAATCTGATGTGGATTTTGGACACACACTTAGCATAATGTAAACTCACAGAACTGGAGTGTCACAATGATCGTTTTGAAGACATTATATTGGGAAATGCTAAACGTTTTCTGTGTGTAATGCTATCCAGATAAAAGGAATGGAAGTGAATGCTGCAGAACATCTCATGAACATTCTCACCCAAAGAATATTCCCCTGTGAGCTCTCTCTCTCTCTCTCTCTCTCTCTCTCTCTCTCTCTCTCTCTCTCTCTCTCTCTCTCTCTCTCTCTCTCACACTATTTATTTATTTGACATTTTAGTCATCTAACAGATGCTCTTATCCAGAGCAATTAGGGTTAAGTGCCTAGCTCAAGGGCACACACACACACACTGTATGTTTGTGCCCAGTTTGAATACAGAAGTAGAGTTGAACTGAGGAGAATCAAACATTTAGTTTAATGGGTGGGGCTGTGAGACAGCAGGAGCTACAGTGTGACTTCAATCAGGTCTCTGGCAAGAGCCTCTCTGGAGATAAATGCAGATAAACAGGTTGGGAGAGTGTCTATTTCTCTCCTCAGGCCCTGAACTCTCTCTGTTGCACACTCACTAAACATCAGGCTAGAAAAAAATGGTATACCCTAGGTCTCTAGCTGATATCTCTAACTCCAGCCACAGAGCAGCCATGGAGATACCAGCCCATCCACAGAGAAGAAACTATCTCCAACAACACTGGTGGTTTGTCATGCAGTGGCTTCACTATATTTGAATCAATCATTGTCCTTTTGAATAAATCAGTTCCACAGACAAAACAACTGAATCTCTAATGCCTCATTACCCTGCTGAATATACGTTTTAGCGTTTGTGAGCCCCACCCTTTATAAACAGTTAGAACATTTTAAAGCAAGGGCACACACACATGCACTCACGTTGATGCATGCTGAATATTAGAAAGGGTGATTTGTCAGGCCGGTCACATGAACCCTTAATGTGACTGTGTTTTCATTGGCTATCGATAGGTCAACCTCTGATCATGATACACATCATTCAACTGCTTCCTGGATTTTTCTGTTTGGTCATTGTTTGTTGACGTGTCTATTTATTGTCTATGACAATGCAGTTACTGTAGCTCAACAGGGTTTAAACTGAATGTACACCTACTGCAGTCACTCAAGTCTTTGGTGTCATTCATCATTGTTTGTCTTCTTCTCTCTCTCCTCACCAGGACCTATTTGGGGTGAGCATGATCATTCCCCTGCTGAGTCACCATGTCAAGGCGCTGGGGGCCAGCCCCACCGTGGCAGGCTTAGTAGGTAGGTGGGATGATGATGATGATGATGATGATGTAATACATTAAATATGGAAGAGTTCACATCAGCGCCAAAGTTTGTAAGATGTTTTCATACAGTACATCAGACGTGGTTGTATAATTTAGCAGGAGCAGGCAAACCAATACATTGTAAAATTCATTTTAATGCATTAAATATTGCCAAATATTGTATGGAACAAAATGAAGAAGACCTCTGAGGACATCGGGCATCGAAGGACGACAGATTAAGGAATGGCGTGTAGCTTAACTGTTTGAAATCACCAACTGATATGCTCAATCATATGTCTAATTTCATAACTTCATATCGCTGTGGGCGCTGGTCACAGGGTCTGATAGTTTCTGCAAAGCGGCATGCATTGTAGACTAGCTGTAGTCATAAATGTCCTTCATGTGCCATAATCTGTACCTAATGCATTGATTAATGTTTCAGGCTCCACATATGGGATCTTACAACTCTTCTCTAGCACTATAGTAGTAAGTATTCTCTTGGTGTTCTGAAGACAAGTATTTGTGTTGTAGTACTGCATGCCTTGTGCTATACCAGTGTAATGCTTGCACACACACACACAGACACACACACACACAACCCTACCATAAGACCTCTCCCGACATGGTGTTTGTGTCATTTGTCAACATCTGAGGTTCTGATGGTACACCAGCGGTGGACTGGAGCTGGATGCTCCACCATGCCCTAACCATTAACACTCAATTAACATCCACACATTCCTCTGAATCCATGTCTCTTAACAAGGTTGACTTGTTACTGTACACTGAGTGAGGCCTTCTCTGAAGATAGAACTAGATTCTCATAGTTGAGTTGTGTAAGGCACTCCTCCTCCCCCATGGTCTCCTGAAATTGGTTTAAATCTCAGGGGTCATGAGACAAATTAAAGGAGGAGAAGGAGTCATTTGTGGTCCCAGTGAACAGACAGGCAGGGAGGGGTAGTGTGATGGGGGGAAGCGGGAACAGCAAGGCCTCTATGGTAATCCTCACAGGCCACATCCAGAGCACAGCAAATTCAATTTACCCTGATTTCATTATATTGTCATTGTGTGCGTGTGTCCATTTCTTACATGCACACTGTCTAATCAAGTTTTGTGTTATGTGTTTGCATGTGTAGGCTCACCTACGTGTGTGTGTATTTCTAGCTGTGCATAGAAGTGTGTGTGTGTGTGTGTGTCATTCATATATCAGTGTAGTGAGAGACTGAGTGGAGGCGCCTGGGTTGCTTGGCCAAGAGGACCAGGCTGTGGAATTCCTCTGTTTGGGGTCACCTGACCACTCACACTCATGTCCTCGTGTTACGACCTCAGAGAGAGGGGCGGGCTCTCATTATCTCATACATATGTTGTTTGTTGGGCAGCCAGGCTGCATCTCAATAGTTTTAAGTGGATTCCTTTCCTCGTCTACCTGGGGCTTTGAAGGAAAGAAAGCCAGTGCTAACCATTGAGATGAACACTGTATCCAGCAACATTGTGGAGATGTTTAATGCCTTGTGTTATTATGTGAGAAAATACTCCTCTTTCCTATATGCCACTTCCCGTGATGTGATGATGGCGGTTGTGATTGGCAGGGCAGCTGGAGTGACGTGGTGGGGAGGCGGTACTCTATGCTGACGTGTCTGCTGCTGAGTGCTCTGGGCTACGGCCTGCTGGGGATGTCCACCAGCATCGGCCTGTTTGTCCTGGCTAGGATCCCTGTGGGTGAGTCTGTCTAGGGGGGAAACGTCCTGCTTCAGAGGCTTGGGCCTTGAAAGAGCTCTACCTTTTATGTGAATCTTAATCACATGTAATGTTAAAACAAAAAAATACATTGATGTTCCACAAAGGGTCAATTTGATTGCACCGTGATGTCCACTACCTACATAAATACATACATTAAAGACATAATTCATCAGTAACATTCTGTTACACACAAATATAACAAAAATAGAAATGCAACCTGCAACAATTTCAAAGATTTTGCTGAGGTACAGTTCATATAAGGAAATCAGTAAATTGAAATAAATACATTTGGCCCAAATCTATTGATTTTACATGACTGGGAATACAGATATGCATCTGTTGTTCACAGATACCTTTAAAAAAAGGCAGGGGCTTGTATCAGAAAACCAGTCAGTATCTGGTGTGATCACCATTTGCCTCATGCAGCGCGTCACATCTCAGCGCGACACATCTCATTTGCATAGATGTTGATCAGGCTGTTGATTGTGTCCCGTGGAATGTTGTCCCACTCCTCTTCAATGGCTGTGCGAAGTTACTGGATATTGGCGGAAACACGCTGTTGTACACGTAGGTCCAGAGCATCCCAAACATCCTCAATGGTTGACGTGTCTGGTGAATATGCAGGACATGGAAGAACTGGGGCAGTTTCAGCTTCCAGGAATTGTGTACAGATCCTTATGACATGGGGCCGTGCATTATCATGCTGAAACACAAGGGGATGGGGGCAGATGAAAAGGCACAACACTGGGCCTCAGGATCTCGTCACAGTATCTCTGTGCATTCAAATTGCCATCAATAAAATGCAATTGTGTTCATTGTCTGTAGCTAATACCTACGCATATCAAAACCCCACTGCCACCATTGGGCACTCTGTTCACAACGTTGACATCCGTAAACAACTTGCCCACACAACACCATACTACTCACTGTCTACCATCTACCCGGTACAGTTGAAACCCGGATTCATCCGTGAAGAGCACACTTCTCCAGCGTGCCAGTGGCCATCGAAAGTGAGCATTTGCCCACTGAAGTCGGCTACGACGCCGAACTGCAGTCTGGTCAAGACCCTGGTGAGGATGACAAGAAAGCAGATGCGCTATCTCAGGGATAAACTATTCCCTGAGATGGTTTCTGACAGTTTGTGCAATACATTATTTGGTTGTGCAAACCCACAGTTTCATCAGCTGTCCAGGTGGCTGGTCTTATACGATCCCGCTGTTAAAGAAGCTGGATGTGGAATTCCTGGGATGGCGTGTTAACATGTAGTCTGCGGTTGTAAAACAACGTTGGAGGCAGCTTATGGTAGAGAAATTAACATAAAATGATCTGGCATCAGCTCTGGTGGACATTCCTGCAGTCAGCATGCCCATTGCACAGTCCTTCAAAACTTGGAGACATTTGTGGCATTGTGTTGTGTGACAAAACGGCACATTTTAGAGTGGCCATTTATTGTCCCCAGCACAAGGTTCATCTGTGTAATGATCGTGCTGTTTAATCAGCTTCTTGATGCCACACCTGTCAGGTGGATGGATTATATTGGCAAACGAGAAATTCTCACTGACTGGGAAGTAAACAAATTTGTACTCACGATTTGAGAGAAATAAGCATTTTGTGTATATGGGACATTTCTGGGATCTCTTATTTCAGCTCATGAAGTATGGGACCAACACTTTACATGTTGCGTTTATATTTTTGTTCAGTATTTTTTAAATCTGTGTCGTGTCCTTTCCCTCTCTCTCTGTCCTCCAGGGCTGTTCAAGCACTCCCTGTCTATCTGCCGGGCCCTGCTGTCTGACCTTGTGTCTGAGGCAGAGCGCCCCCTGGTGATGGGACACTTCAATGCTGCCTCCAGCGTGGGCTTCATCTTGGGACCCGTGGTGGGGGGATACCTTACAGAGCATGAGGGGGGCTTCTACACCTCCTCCTTCACCTGTGCTGCAATCTTCCTCCTCAACACAGGTGGATGGGGAGAGGGGAGATGAAGGGAGGGAGGGGCAAGGAGAGAGGGGATGAGCAGGAGAGCAGGCAAAGGGGGTGTAAGGCAATTATGTTGGTTTTCACAAATTCTCACCAATTCTACATCACACCTTAATTCTAAGCACTTTGTGAATGTGAAAGAATGGGATAGGTGCAAGTAATATAGTGAAAATAAAATCAAAGTTTATTGGTCACGTGCACAGTTTAGCAGATGTTATAGTGAGTACAGCTGAATGCTTGTGTTACTATCTCCTAACAATGCAGTAAAATGTCAAACAAGTACACAAGTTTTAAAAAATTAAACAAGAAATCAAGAAATATCGTAACGAATCCAATTAACAACCAAAATAGCACTGTTTCGGTAATCCAAATGCAATCTATATGTATATACATCGGATTAATTTACACAAGATATACTAAGAATGATATGTACTGCAGTAGATATATTAGAATGAGCCATGTCAAGAATCCAGTATACAAATAAATAAATATGGTGTGTACAAACAGTGTAACTAAAATGCAATGTACAGTAGTAGATGTTTAAAAAATTAATATATATATATATATATTCCACAAGGTAGGCCAGTTGAGAACAAGTTATCATTTACAACTGCGACCTGGCCAAGATAAAGCAAAGCAGTGCGACAAAAACAACAACACAGAGTTACACATAAACAAACATACAGTCAATAACGCAATATAAAAAAATCTATGTACAGTGTGTGCAAAAGTAGAGAGTAGGGAGGTATGGCAATAAATAGGCCATAGAGGCGAAATGATTACATTTACATTACATTACATTTAAGTCATTTAGCAGACGCTCTTATCCAGAGCGACTTCAGAGCGACGATTCACCTTATGACATCCAGTGGAACAGCCACTTTACAATAGTGCATCTAAATCTTTTAAGGGGGGGGTGAGAAGGATTACTTTATCCTATCCTAGGTATTCCTTAAAGAGGTGGGGTTTCAGGTGTCTCCGGAAGGTGGTGATTGACTCCGCTGTCCTGGCGTCGTGGGGGAGTTTGTTCCACCATTGGGGGGCCAGAGCAGCGAACAGTTTTGACTGGGCTGAGCGGGAACTGTACTTCCTCAGTGGTAGGGAGGCGAGCAGGCCAGAGGTGGATGAACGCAGTGCCCTTGTTTGGGTGTAGGGCCTGATCAGAGCCTGGAGGTTACAATTTAGCATTAACACTGGAGTGATAAATGTGCAGATGATATAGAGATACTGGGGTAGAGATACTGGGGTGCAAAAGAGCACGAGGATAAATAGCAATGTGGGGATGAGGTAGTTGGGTGGGCTATTTACAGATTGGCTGTGTACAGGTACAGTGACCGGTAAGCTGCTCTGACCGCTGATGCTTAAAGTTAAAGAGGGAGATATAAGTCTCCAGCTTCAGTGATTTTTGCATTAGAATGAGCTTGTGTGAAAAACTGTATAAAAGAAACGGGAAGTGTCCAGTGTTTAATGTCTCTATAATATGGGACAGCAGTGTTTAATGTCTCTATAACATGGGACAGCATTGTTTAATGTCTCTATAACATGGGACAGCAGTGTTTAATGTCTCTATAACATGGGACAGCATTGTTTAATGTCTCTATAACATGGGACAGCAGTGTTTAATGTCTCTATAACATGGGACAGCAGTGTTTAATGTCTCTATAACATGGGACAGCAGTGTTTAATGTCTCTATAACATGGGACAGCAGTGTTTAATGTCTCTATAACATGGGACAGCAGTGTTTAATGTCTCTATAACATGGGAGACCAGTGTTTAATGTCTCTATAACATGGGACAGCAGTGTTGGCTGTGGGACAGCAGTGTTGGCTGTGCGACAGCAGTGTGGGACAGCAGTGTTGGCTGTGGGACAGCAGTGTTGGCTGTGCGACAGCAGTGCGGGACAGCAGTGTTGGCTGTGGGACAGCAGTGTTGGCTGTGGGACAGCAGTGTTGGCTGTGGACATCAGTGTGGGACAGCAGTGTTGGCTGTGGGACATCAGTGTGGGACAGCAGTGTTGGCTGTGGGACAGCAGTGTTGGCTGTGGGACAGCAGTGTTGGCTGTGCGACAGCAGTGTGGGACAGCAGTGTTGGCTGTGCGACAGCAGTGTGGGACAGCAGTGTTTGCTGTGGGACAGCAGTGTTGGCTGTGCGACAGCAGTGTGGGACAGCAGTGTTTGCTGTGGGACAGCAGTGTGGGACAGCAGTGTTTGCTGTGGAACAGCAGTGTTGGCTGTGGGACAGCAGTGTTTGCTGTGGAACAGCAGTGTTGGCTGTGCGACAGCAGTGTGGGACAGCAGTGTTGGCTGTGGGACAGCAGTGTTTGCTGTGGGACAGCAGTGTTGGCTGTGCGACAGCAGTGTGGGACAGCAGTGTTTGCTGTGGGACAGCAGTGTTGGCTGTGCGACAGCAGTGTAGGACAGCAGTGTTTGCTGTGGGACAGCAGTGTGGGACAGCAGTGTCTGCTGTGGGACAGCAGTGTTGGCTGTGCGACAGCAGTGTGGGACAGCAGTGTTGGCTGTGTGACAGCAGTGTGGGACAGCAGTGTTTGCTGTGGGACAGCAGTGTGGGACAGCAGTGTTGGCTGTGGGACAGCAGTGTTGGCTGTGCGACAGCAGTGTGGGACAGCAGTGTTGGCTGTGGGACAGCAGTGTTGGCTGTGCGACAGCAGTGTGGGACAGCAGTGTTTTCTGTGGGACAGCAGTGTGGGACAGCAGTGTTTGCTGTGGGACAGCAGTGTTGGCTGTGCGACAGCAGTGTGGGACAGCAGTGTTTGCTGTGAGACAGCAGTGTTGGCTGTGCGACAGCAGTGTGGGACAGCAGTGTTTGCTGTGGGACAGCAGTGTTGGCTGTGCGACAGCAGTGTGGGACAGCAGTGTTTGCTGTGGGACAGCAGTGTGGGACAGCAGTGTCTGCTGTGGGACAGCAGTGTTGGCTGTGCGACAGCAGTGTGGGACAGCAGTGTTGGCTGTGCGACAGCAGTGTGGGACAGCAGTGTTTGCTGTGGGACAGCAGTGTGGGACAGCAGTGTTGGCTGTGGGACAGCAGTGTTGGCTGTGGGACAGCAGTGTTGGCTGTGCGACAGCAGTGTGGGACAGCAGTGTTTGCTGTGGGACAGCAGTGTGGGACAGCAGTGTTGGCTGTGGGACAGCAGTGTTGGCTGTGCGACAGCAGTGTGGGACAGCAGTGTTGGCTGTGGGACAGCAGTGTTGGCTGTGCGACAGCAGTGTGGGACAGCAGTGTTTGCTGTGGGACAGCAGTGTGGGACAGCAGTGTTTGCTGTGGGACAGCAGTGTTGGCTGTGCGACAGCAGTGTGGGATAGCAGTGTTTGCTGTGGGACAGCAGTGTTGGCTGTGCGACAGCAGTGTGGGACAGCAGTGTTTGCTGTGGGACAGCAGTGTGGGACAGCAGTGTTTGCTGTGGGACAGCAGTGTTGGCTGTGCGACAGCAGTGTGGGACAGCAGTGTTTGCTGTGGGACAGCAGTGTTGGCTGTGCGACAGCAGTGTGGGACAGCAGTGTTGGCTGTGCGACAGCAGTGTGGGACAGCAGTGTTGGCTGTGCGACAGCAGTATGGGACAGCAGTGTTTGCTGTGGGACAGCAGTATGGGACAGCAGTGTTGGCTGTGGGACAGCAGTATGGGACAGCAGTGTTGGCTGTGGGACAGCAGTATGGGACAGCAGTGTTGGCTGTGGGACAGCAGTATGGGACAGCAGTGTTGGCTGTGGGACAGCAGTATGGGACAGCAGTGTTGGCTGTGGGACAGCAGTGTTTGCTGTGGGACAGCAGTGTTGGCTGTGGGACAGCAGTATGGGACAGCAGTGTTTGCTGTGGGACAGCAGTGTTGGCTGGGGGACAGCAGTGTTGGCTGGGGGACAGCAGTGTTTGCTGTGGGACAGCAGTATGGGACAGCAGTGTTGGCTGTGGGACAGCAGTGTTTGCTGTGGGACAGCAGTGTGGGACAGCAGTGTTGGCTGTGTGTGATTGTGAGTGATTGTGAGTAAGCGTGTGTGTTGTTAGTATGGGAGTGTGTGTGTTAGAGAGTGTATATGTGAGTGCAGGAGAACTCATGTGCATGAGGTGTGTGATAGCTTGTGTGTGTGTTTTGTGTGAGTGAGTGTGTGTGTGCGCACCAACTGGCAGTTCAACAGTCTGATGGCCTGGAGATAGAAGCTGTTTCTCAGTCTCTCAGCCCCCCCCCCCAGATATTATCATACAGCACATGCATAGCCAGTCTATGTGCCTTCTAACCTTGTGTTTGTCGTGTTCCATCCAGGTCTGGTTTGGCTGCTTCCCTGGAGCGATGCGCTAACCCCACGGGCCAATGCTAACTACAACAGCAGCGCTAGTAAAGCCAGCTTCCACGTCAACGACAACCACGTCACCTCGACACAGCAAAACTCACCCCATGGCAACAGCAACAACCACACTACAGCGTCGGGGCCAGCAGTCACAGGATCGGGGGCTCCAGAAACAAACCAGAGGGTCTGGAGCTGGGACCTAGACTGGGGGGAGGTGTCACTGCTCCAACCTGCCTGGCGTCAGCTCTCCTCAGTGGGCTCCAAGATCCGCACGGTGGCCTCCTCAGACATGTGGGACCTGTTCCTGGTGCGTCTGCTCATGGCCATTGCCATTATGCTTTACTACAGCAACTTTTCTCTGGCCATGGAGGAGCGCTTCATGCTGAAGCCCAAAGCCACAGGTTATCTAATTAGCTACAGCTCTACCCTGGGGGCCTTGGCCGGCTGCTTGGTGGGGCCTGTCACCAAACTGTACGGTAACGACATGCCGGCACTGTTGCTACACTCTACAGTTCTTACGTGTTGCCTGATCCTGCTCTATGCCATGGCGCCGAGTGTCTGGCACGTGTTGTTAAGTTCCACTTTCTTCGCCATCTCCACGACCATCGGACGCACCTGCATCACAGACCTTGAGTTGCAGAAAGGAGGAGCTCATGCCAGTGGCACACTAATCGGGGCAGGGCAGTCGGTGACTGCGGTGGGTCGGGTGCTCGCCCCCCTGCTTTCGGGGCTGGCCCAGGAGTTTAGTCCCTGCGGGCCACCGAGTCTGGGCGTGGGGCTGGCGTTAGCGGCCGTCGCTCTGCTGCTGGTAAGAGTTCCCAAATGGGACGGGAGATGCAAGAGGAAAGAGGCCAAACTTGATAAAACACACAGAGAGTGAGAGTGAATGAATGAGAGAGAGAGAAAGAGCACCGATGCGAAACTACCATCCTCAGGAGATGTCTGGTCTAAAGACAGCACTGGAGAGAGAACTGATACAGAACTGTTGGGGTTTGTTGTTGACATGTCAGCGGGGTGTTTCGTTGTTTGTTTTGTAGCTGTTGACAACGGAGCCACATCTCCGCTCTGCTGTTCTGTTGGTCTCAAAGTGATGACATCACAGCACCCTGAAAGGAACTGGGTCATCATCAGCATTGCTGTTCCCGCCCTTCAGTACACCAAACAGGTTTAACCGTGAACAAACACCTAGGCCAGCAGCCCTCTGTAAAAGAAGTGAGGGAGTCAATGCTCAAATAGACTAGCATAGGTCATCATGTCAATGGCACATACAGCCGTGTTAATAAAGCCTAGGAATAGTCACATTTTTATACATGTGTCTTGTGAGAGACAATAATAACATTAAAAAACACAAAATATAAATATAATGTACTCCTGCTCTTCCTTTATAACCACTACAAATAGTCTAGGAATGCCTTGAAGTTTCTTTGTCCTGAAAATGCACTTCATTTCCCAAAATGCTCTGTTTCTGACCTACCCTATGAGTGTGGGCAGCAGGTGAAGAACCTTCTCTTACCTCTCTGGAGCCGAATTCCATTTTATTTCCCATCTCACTGCAGTGTGTACTCATTCACCCTCCCTTGAGGGTTGAAAATAATTAGATGGGTGTGAAAATGTCCACACCAATCCAATACCTTTAAATCCATTGTGGGGGAGTGAATGAGTACACACTTTGGGGAAAAGGGTCAAGCACTGAATTGAGCTTGAGTAAGGGTAGTCCACAGCCACAAATCTAGGATAAGCTTACATTCCCTGAATTCTAACCCACGTGGGGGAATACAATTATTTTTCAAAAAGTGTATGTTGGTAACTTCAGCCTTCTTCTTTTTTTAACCACTGTTTACCCTCATTGCACTGCTTTTTAACAGGATCCTGTCCAACTAAGGTATCAGGACACTTTCAATGGACGTTTGTATATATTTTTTGCTTTAAATTTTAAACCCCATAGTCCATATTGATTTTATTCAGATGAATTGATTTATCAGAAAGTGGGCTTAATTATCAATGAAATAAAACATTTGAATTATTATTTTGATATGGCGTTTTCCTCTTATTTTGAATGGGGTTGCCCTTACAATGACCCAAATGCTACTGAATGTTATGAAGACAAAATGATTTTATTGAATGATAGATCAATCCAATTCAAGTCTATCTAAACTTGTGAATGTGCTCGGTGAATGCCAACGACAGTTCCATAACTTCAGTTTTATTAAATGTTTTATTTGATAATGGATGACCGAATGTTCAAGTTTATGTGAGATTTCTTTCTCCTACAAGGTGGTTTTAGCTCTGTTACTATTGGCATCTCGATACGACTGAGGAAAATCAACACGAACGCCCCTCCAACTTGTAATTACTAGTGAGAAACCCGTCTATCATCCCTGTGCTCCCACATGTTGAACTCTGACATATCCTACTAAGGAAATTACCTTGATAACAGCGTTTTCAGCAGTTAAATACAACAAGAACACATTATTTTTTATTTTTTTTAAACACAAACTTGTTTACAAGCATAATAGCTGTACTTTTAGTTTGTAGTTGACACTGCTTGTTTGCCATTAGCCGATCTGCATTCTTAATGAGGTTAAAGCAACTGAATGCACTCAACTTGTTGCTCCCGGTTTATAATTAGTATTTTTCAAATTCCCACTTGTCATGAACGCAGCATAAGACTATGAACACGGTTCCATCTCTAACAAGACCACCATGATATATGGGCCTAAGGACGAGACAATAAGACGAGACAATAAGACGACACACCGTGGTTTCATCACAAACCCGGAGAGCAACATCTGTCTGGTGAAGTCCACAAAGCACATTGCATGTAACAAATGACCTACAGCATGGTCAAGCAAGTTAATGTTTCTGACATTTTCAGACTAACAACCTTTGATTTAGAACCACGGAGAGTTACTGCAAGTCAAAAAGAAAACAGGAGCTGCCTCCAATATTCCAACAGCATTTTAACATGTTCAAATCATCTATGCTTAGTCTAAAACAGTGACCAGTAACTATTAACCCATAACTATTTAGTCCAATCAATGTAAGCTAAATATGATGTGGCTGTCCATGGTACTGATGCGTGTGGTTGTGTGTGTGTGTAAGTAGAAAAACATGTTGACTCACCCTAATAAAATGCTTGCTAGCTAAGATAACTTCCGGTCATGGGCAACGATGCACCAGGCCAGCTAGTTAACACGAGCCTATTACATCTAATTAGCTACACTGAGCTTCCATGCTCTCAGGTCAGGGGCACAATGTATACATTTATAGTTGGATCAGAATCACCGTTAGAATCACCGTTATAATCATTGACCAATATGGATAATTAAGTAAAACCATAAGTCCAAATCTCTATCTCCATTCATGGCTAGCTAGCAACCGGAGGACAAGACAACGAGATGCAACAAGTCAAGTTTTTTTGCAAATTACATTTAGCTTTTGATGTGTGATTGGTGTGACACTTCCTTTTGATGTGCCAGGACCATTCACAGTTGAGCTCACTCAGTTGAGCTCAACACTGATTGGCTATAAAAAAAAATACAAATAAAACAAATATTAAGGGAGGCCAAATGCTCTCTGGCTTTCCTTACATTCAATGCTATGGGCGGCAACAATGTCATACTCTATTTGACCAAACAGCATCAGATAGATTCTCAGGTTAGATACATTCAGCCTCTTGCAAATTGAAGGAATTTATGAAACACAGAAATGAACGATACATTATTGGTAATTTTTTGGTAGCCATGTATACACGAAGTTAGGAGACACACTACATGACACACTGGCACGACTCTTGCTGATAGTAACGCCTCGATCACACCTACATTGATTTGCGTTTTGGTTACACCAGAAGTACATGTATTTCCAATGGAACGCTGCGTTTGCCTTGCAGCATTGCGTTGCAGAGGCAGTTGCAGTGCGTTCGGTTTGGTGCATAGCTTGGATTTATCGAATGTATGCATCAAACGTTATGTGTTAGACGGCTTGACAGAACTGGTAGCATCAGGTGAATGTTGAACCTTTGTTGCCCACATCCAGATGGTGCTGTGTGCCATTTTGCGTAAAAAACTATCAGTGTGATCAAGGCATAAGAAAGCCAACACCATCTTCACCCATCTGCTTAGATGTACCTTTTTATTACTTCTAAACAAAATAACTTTTGGGGGTTTTCATTTACTTGCAATGGTGTGTTGGTCCTTGCTTAAACATTCGCTAAGATTATATTTGGTTGTGATCTTTGCAACATAACTATTTTAGATGCAGCAGTTGTTAGCTGGAGCTAGCCAAAGAGCCATTTTACTGGTTAAAGTTGGAAATGTTTTTAAGTATAATGCAGTTGATTTGGGATGATGACACAAACATTATATTGCCTGAAGAACAATACAATATAAACGAATAAGCACAATATTTAATATAATTCTGGCCTAAAGCAAATGTGGCACAAAGGTGGAATCACAATTACTATTTCAGTTCAACATCGCCACAATTTATGAAGCACGAGACTGCAGATGGAGCGCGCAAAAGCCCCACTGGAATGGATGGGCGGGCCTCGCAGCAGGGTTATTACGTAAAAATGTGTCACTCGGAGCATGGGGTAGGGCAAATCCTGTACCACTGCAGACTCCGTCGACTCAAGGAGGAACAGAGATGAGCATCACTGGGCTATCAGATAAACTGCACACTTACCGTTTCAATACAGGGATGGTTACCCGTTACCCGTCTCATAAAGTAAGTATATTTAAATACGTATGCGTTTATCGCTGAAATGTATTAGGCTATATATTGACAGCCCACAATAAACACGTTCTAAAATCGCTATTCTGTAATGTCAAATAAAAAAGGTCTGTTTGCATGACATGACCATCCCGTTGTAGCATATTTCTGAATAACGGAACTGCTCATTCAATAAGCACTACCAACAACGAGTTACCTTTGAATGAGCTTCAGAATAGCAGATTCCATCATGACACAATATGTGTTATTGTCGGAGCATCAGAGGAAATAACATTCATTGAGACTGGTGTAGGCCCAGTGCAATAGAATACAAATAACAGTATGATTGATTCAGGTACTATACTTATCCAATGGTGTATGTAGCCTAATTTCTTTATGTCTGCATCATACAGCCTATAGTACAGCCCTAGACAAACTGCGGGTGGTTTGTTGACGCCCGCATCAGTCTTACAAAGAGCAGCATCACTCAGGCCTACAGCAAAGGCAGTGAGTGGTATTGCGTGTGGTTGTATTTAACTGTAGGCTAAGTGACTGCATGAACGAGATGTTCAAAATCATTATGTTCTGGAGAGGATTAGCTTTGATCTGTTTAATCATTAGCAGTTGTTTTATTATGACAAGACAGCTATGTGTCTGCATGTGTGTGATGAACGCAGACTGATTAAAACCATTGACCCTAAGCAGCGCAAGGCTATCTCTCTCAAGTCTTTATCATAGACCCTCAAGTGTCAGTACAGCAGTCCACTAAGCAAGAATTTATAGCTTCAACATGATTAAAAGCTCCATGACCAGTAGTGTGTGTGTGTGTGTGTGCGTGTGTGTGTGTGTGCGTGTGCGTGTGCGTGTGTGTGTGTGTGTGTGTGTGCGCGCGTGTGTGTGTGTGTGTGTGCGTGCAAGAGAGAGTCTGACTCGGAACAGCATAATTATGAAGATCAAGGTCTTGCTTGTTCATCTTCCTCCCCCCCATTAATATTAATAAAGGTCACTTTCTCATGCTGTCTGACAGTGTGGAAGAACAACCTTGTTTTTCAGGTGTAACAAGAGCTTCTTTGTCCTGGGTTCCTTCCTCATTACGTGTCTGGTTTACCTCTGAGACCGAGTCCCCTGAGTGTGCTCTGCGTCTCAAAGCCGCCATAAGGGGTGTATCTCAATGGTCTCAAGTGACCTCCTCTCTTAATATCTCTGTCTTTGTCAACACTGATTTAAGAACACCTTCACAGTGCAGACACCTTCACAGTGCAGATGAAGGAAAGGATAGGAGAGTCATCTGTTTAGATTGGGATTTACACAAAGATGTATCTCCTCTATGGCTAAAGGATGTACTGGGTTGTTTGATATTAAACCTCAGCGTTTACCTGATCAATGAGAGGGATTGATTGGTTAGGCCTGGGAGATTAGAGTCAGATCAGAGTTACCACCACCTAGTGTACATTCTCCAACACATAGACAATATATCAGTTCTGTCAGGATTCTGTATCTATGCTCCTACATGTGTGCCAGTTAGAGATTCCACATGTCAAATGATATATTTCCATTCTGCTCACTACAACCACATTGGTCAGTCACTTAGGGCTCTGGTAGTGTACTACTGAATAGGTAATAGTGTGTACTTTCAGACAGATCCAGAGTCTTAGAAATAAGAATGAATAGAAAGGGCATCTCCATTCAAGTCAGTGGTGGCATGAAGCCATTTTGAGTGTACTCATGCCAGGAAGTCAAATCAGGAAGTGTACCCTTCAATCTGTGTTATGATTTGTTGAGTAAACTCAACTGACATTACAAAAAATACATTCCATTCCATGAGCCACAGCAGTTAGCGTCATTTGAGCATTCTGCATTACCATGGCAATCCATCATCAGTTGATAGAACATTCCAAAACACCATGGAAATGATTGCATCCTAAAAGTGCAGAGCAAGGTCAGCTAAACCCATATTCTGATGGGATCAATAGATCCTGTATGGAAGGAGAGAGCAACAGAAGAGAGGTGAAAGGACGAGACAAGAGGATATGGAAATAGAGCAATAAAGAGGGGAGAGGGGACGAGATGAGAGAAAAATAGACTGGGGAGCAGAGAATAGAGTGAGACAGAGAGAGAGAAAACCACAGAAGAGATGGACAATGGTAGGCAGGGGAGAGGAAGGGGGAGAGGAAAAGGGGAGGTGGAGAGGAAAGAAGGGGAATAGATGAGGATGAGAGATGCTCCAGTCCAGACAGTACTAACAGTCTCTGCAGGATGTCTGGTGTACCACACAGCCAGAGCCAGGTCCTCCTAGCTGGGTCACTGTCCTCACCTTCCATGCATCCCTGAAGAGGGGTATCTGAGCTGTCTGAGCAGCTGACTTTGAGCTGGCCTCCTCTCAACGCTGACCCCTTCTTTCAGCCTCTCCATCACAGAATTGAAGTACCCTAAACCCCATAGGACCAGCTACTTTACCTCTCTCTCAACCCCCACCCCACTCACCTTATGACAGGCAAGACCAATTTCTCTTACCACTTTCTCTCCTCAAAAAACAGGATACCTTTCCCCCCACCACCGTTCATTACAATGCAAAATCCCCTCTCTCATCCTCCCTGCCCAAGAAGGAGGAGCCTCCCCTTCAAACTCCCAAAACCACTCATCTACCAAATTCCCCCATCCTCAAGCCCATAAAGCTATCCTTCTCTTGACAGGACCCCGCAGACTGTGGATGTCTAATCTGTGATGGATCTCTGGAAGATCAAAATCAAAGTTCAAATCAAAGTTTATTGGTCGCATACACAGTTTAGCAGATTTATATTACTAGCTCCTAACAATGCAGTAAATGTCAAACAGTACGCAAAAATACAAAATAAAATGAATCAAGAAATGTCTAATACAATTAACAACCAAATAGCACTGTGGCACTAATTCAAATGCAATCTATATGTATAAACACCAGATTCATTTACACAAGATATACTAAGAATGATATGTACAACAGTCAATGCATTTGAGTGGGCTATGTCAAAAATACAGTATATAACTACGCAGTGCAAAACCGTATGGCAAAATGGATAGAATTGTAGGAAATTAGCATCTGGTCCAGAATCTGGAATATAACTATATATAGTTGAAGTCGTACGTTTACATACACCTTAGCCAAATACATTTAACCTAAGATTTTCACAATTCCTGACATTTAATCCTAGTAAAAATATCCTGTCTTAGGTCAGTTAGGATCACCACTTTATTTTAAGAATGTGAAATGTCAGAATAATAGTAGAAAGAATGATTTCAGCTTTTATTTCTTTCATCACATTCCCAGTGAGTCAGAGGTTTGCATACACTCTATTCGTTTTTGGTAGCGTTGCCTTTAAATCGTTTAACTTGGGTCAAATGTTGCATGTAGCATTCTACAAGCTTCCCACAATAATTTGGGTGAATTTTGGCCCATTCCTCCTGACAGAGCTGGTGTATCTGAGTCAGGTTTGTAGGCCTCCTTGCTTGCACACATTTTTTCAGTTCTGCCCAAATTTTCTATGGGATTGAGGTCAGGGCTTTGTGATGGCCATTCCAATACCTTGACTTTGTTGCCATTTTGCCACAACTTTTGAAGTATGCTTTTGGTCATTGTCCATTTGGAAGACCCATTTGTGACCAAGATTTAACTTCCTGACTGATGTCTTGAGATGTTGCTTCAATATATCCACATAATTTTCCCTCCTTCATGATGCCATCTAGTTTGAGAAGTGCACCAGTCCCTCCTGCAGCAAAGCACCCCCACAACATGATGCTGCCACCCCCATGCTTCACGGTTGGGATGGTGTTCTTCGGCTTGCAAGCCTCATCCTTTTCCCTCCAAACATATTGATGGCCATTATGGCCAAACCGTTCTTTGTTTCATCAGACCAGAGGACATTTCTCCAAAAAGTACGATCTTTGTCCCCATGTGCAGTTTCAAACCATCGTCTGGCTTTTTTAATGGCGGTTTTGGAGCCGTGGCTTCTTCCTTGCTGTATGGCCTTTCAGGTTATGTCGATATAGGACTCATTCTACTGTGGAAATAGATACTTTTGTACCTGTTTCCTCCAGCATCTTCACAAGGTCCTTTGCTGTTGTTCTGGGATTGATTTGCACTTTTCACACCAAAGTACGTTCATCTCTATGTAACTGACAATTAGCCTGTAAGTCTATGTCGTTGTTTTTTGTTTTAATTGTTTACGTGTTCGCTATGCGGTGGAAATGATAAGACAAGCGGAAGTACGTGGCTAATAACTGTTGTAACGGGGATCATTATCGTAGCAACACACCTTTGGAGTGAAGGCAATCCCGCGCTGTGTTAGCTAAGTCATCGGGTGTAGTTCGTAAAGGTTGAGGTGTGTATGTTAGGATGGTAACGTTATAATAATTAAGGATGAAGTGTGTATGTTAGGATGGTAACGTTATAATAATTAAGGATGAGGTGTGTATGTTAGGATGGTAACGTTATAATAATTAAGGATGAAGTGTGTAAGTTAGGATGGTAAAGTTATAATAATTAAGGATGAGGTGTGTATGTTAGGATGGTAACGTTATAATAATTAAGGATGAAGTGTGTATGTTAGGATGGTAACGTTATAATAATTAAGGATGAAGTGTGTATGTTAGGATGGTAACGTTATAATAATTAAGGATGAAGTGTGTATGTTAGGATGGTAACGTTATAATAATTAAGGATGAAGTGTGTATGTTAGGATGGTAACGTTATAATAATTAAGGATGATGTGTGTATGTTAGGATGGTAACGTTATAATAATTAAGGATGAAGTGTGTATCTTAGGATTGTAACGTTATAATAATTAAGGATGAAGTGTGAATTCATGCCAGGAATAATAAGTGTGAAGTTTGATTTCCTCCCTTCTGTAATAAGCAGCCAATGAGGTATTTTTCCTTTATTCATGTGTTTAATCTGATACTGTTACAGCTCCGGCTAAACTGTTTATGTGTGTAAGCACTTCAGAGTTATACCAAGCTAATAAGTCACTCGTAAAACTAGAAGGTTGTATGAGTGTGCTTAACTGTATCTTCATTTACTTTATAGTTCTCACGGAAGGTGATAATTCTGACTAAAACTACAGAATAAAACCGCCAGTTAAAATCAAGGAACGGTTGTTCCCGTGGTTACTGGAGGGAGCTACACTCTAGGAGACAGAACGCGTCTCCTTCCTGAGCAGTATGACGGCTGCATTGTCCCATGGTGTTTATACTTGCATACTATTGTTTGTACAGATGAACCTTCAAGTGTTTGGAAATTGCTCCCAATGTTGTACCTTCAGGCTTTTGAACCAGACTTGTGGAGGTCTACAAATTTTTTTCTGAGGTATTGGCTGATTTCTTTTGATTTTCCCATGATGTCATGCAAAGAAGCACTGAGTTTGAAGGTAGGACCTTGAAATACACCCACAGGTAAACCTCCAATTGACTCAAATGATGTCAATTAGCCTATCAGAAGCTTCTAAAGCCATGACATAATTTTCTGGAATTTTCCAAGCTGTTTAAAGGCACAGTCAACTTAATGTATGTAAACTTCTGACCCACTGGAATTGTGATACAGTGAATTATAAGTGAAATAATCTGTCTGTAAACAATTGTTGGAAAAATTACTTGTGTCATGCACAAAGTAGACTCCTAACTGACTTGCCAAAACTATAGTTTGTTATATAGGATGAGTCATGACTAGAATACAGTATATACTGTACATATAAAGTGGGTTAAACACTATTAACCTTTTACTGCAGTGGGCTCAATCAGGGTCACACAAGGTGTTTCTTGGTGGTCTTAAAGAAATCTACTTTGAAACAAAAGTATACACCTCACACACATGGTTATGGGCTTAAAAAAACAAGACACCTGTACCATGTCAGATAAAATCTACGTTGAAATGTATTACATTTTGAGTTTGCATCCCAATATTTACACTATATATACGTCATAGGAGACTGAAATATAACAACATCGTTTGACATAGAAACACCAGATTTTCAGCGAGTTTTTCAAATAATGTTTATTAATTAATTATGAAATTATGAAAAATATTAATAACATTCCACCCATTAGGCCACTAGGTCATTTGACTGCAGGAAAGGGATCTACAGTGACTAATGCTCAATGACTCTATGTACATATGGCAGCAGTCTCTAAGGTGCAGGGTAGAGTACCGGCAGGCAAGTGACAGTGTCTACGGTTCAGGGCAGGGTACTGGGTGGAGGCTGGCTAGTAATGACTGTTTAACAGTCTGATGGCCTGGAGATAAACAGCTTCTATCAGTCTCTCGGTTCCAGCTTTAAAGCACCTGTGATGTCTCCACTTTCTAGATGGTAGCGGGGTGAACAAGCCGTGCCTCGGGTGGCTGAGTTCCTTGATGATCTTCTTGGTGGTCCTGTGACACCGGGTGCTGTAGATGTCCTGGAAGGAAGGCAGTGTGCCCCCAGTGATGCGTTGGGTCAGATGTCTGATGTCTGATTGGCTCCCCATGATTGGCTCCCCATGGCTGTGCCTCAGATCCAGAAAGACGGGGCATCACACAGTCCTTCTCCCAGAGCCCCAGGGGCCCAGGCTATGAGGATTACAATGTGTTAAAGCCTGTTCCCACTGACAATGACTCATACAGCCTAATGATACCAGTGCCCATTACCAGACTTCTAGTGGTGCTAATTGTCCACTGTCTGGTTTCATACGGAGATGCCAGATTACCCTGGCAGTGATTGAATGGGTAAACGAGCAGCATTTCTGGGAGGGTAGGAGTCTTTATGTCTGTATGATGGTGAATGCGCGCTTCTCTGTGACTGCCTATGTTTTCATGAGTAGGAATGTGTGTGTGTATGCTAAATAGACTTGCATACACAGAAGCCCTCTGGATGGATGCACAGGCACACACAAGGGTCTCTATTCAAGTATCATACACAGTCACAAACAAATAGCTGCATGTGCACACACATACCCATCCACCTACCGTTACACACAAAGGCTCAGCTTGAGTTCCTGTGCCCTTTTGTCCCAGTACTGAAAAATGATTATTTACCTGACAATAAACAGATCCGGAAGACAGATGGGAAGGAACGTGTGTGTGTGTGTGTGTGTGTGTGTGTGTGTGTGTGTGTGTGTGTGTGTGTGTGTGTGTGTGTGTGTGTGTGTGTGTGTGTGTGTGTGTGTGTGTGTGTGTGTGTGTGTGTGTGTGTGTGTGTGTGTGTGTGTGTGTGTGTGTGTGTGTGCGGGAGTTTCTGTAAGAGGAAATGTCAAGCATGTCAGACATGCCACAGGAAAAGAAGACGTTTGCTCTCAGGGCGAGCTCAAAATCCTTTCAGGTTAGATTAGTTCTCAGAAGTACTTCTCACTACTTTCTCTTTTCTACTCTTTCCTTTCTCTTTTTATCTTCACTCTCTGTCTCTCATCTTTTTCATGTTCACTTCTTTTATTATGTTATGTTATCTTTTCATTATTTTATTATCTGCTGCCTCTATTCTAGAAAAAGAAAAGCTGTTAATTTGGGGTGGCAGGTTGCCTAGTGGTTAGAGCGTTGGACTAGTAACTGAAAGGTTGCAAGATTGAATCCCCGAGCTGACAAGGTAAAAATCTGTCATTCTGCCTCTGAACAAGGCAGATAACCCACTGTTCCTAGGCTGTCATTGTAAATAAGAATTTGCTCTTAACTGACTTGCCTAGTTAAATTAAATAAAAAATTCATTTGTTGAGCAGTGGATTTTGGAATTTACTCTCTACCTAAAATATATCACATCCTTGATGTGTTGCTGTGTCTCTGCATATCAGTAAGAAGTAGACCAGGTTAGTCATATTGCTTGTGTCACCGTACTTTAAAACCTCATTGCTAAGCAAGACAGCACCTCCATGGCTGTGCTCTGTGATTCTGACTCAAGTGACAGACTCAGTGTTGTCATCAGTGTTGTCATCAGTGTTGTCATCAAAATGCCTTCCCCCTGTCTGTAAAAATCTTCTACTTGTCAGTTTATGGTTCCTATTCCCCCACCACTCCGTTCTGCCTCTTCTGTCTTGCTGAAATCAGAAGTGGTGTGTGTGTTGTGTAACAGAACCAAATTGATCAGCTGTTAACAATACTGCAGAGAAGAGAGGTGAGAGTGTGGGAGATCATTTTGTAAGAAAGGGATCGAGAGAGAGCAGAGAGAAGGAAACAGAGTTGTTTTTAAACTGATGTGATTGTACAGGGTTATGCAATAAGCAAATCAAATGAAGGCCTTGTGAGGGCTCTTCTGCCCTGAAAACAACTCTGAGGTCAAAGGGGGAGAGAGAGAGAGTGTCACAGTTCCCCCCCTGGTCTGTGACCAGGAGGACATGGTTGTACGTTTGTGTTTGACAGTTAGGCAAGGCGACAGAGTGAGTTTCCTGTTTCCTGTTTTCATTCAGTTGTCTAGGTGTAGCTGCTGCAGCAGTAAGCACCTCTGTGCCAAAATTCATATTGGATGCAAATATGCACACTCAATTAGAGGTGAGAGAACGGTCATTACTACACATATTTATACATAGAAACAGAGCTCCTTATATATACCATGTTAGTGTAGAATAAGGAACTGGCAAGCTCAACTCAGTATAGGCATAAGTATTGTATTTCTGGTAGGGATTTCATTCTTCCGATACTTAAAAAAGACACCTTCCTTCCTTGAAGTACTCACTGATCTGATGGTAAACAAGAAGTGAAAGCAGTGTCCACTTCCTTTCATTTATCCAGTCAGATGATCTGTTATTACCTCCAGGAACCATCCTATTTTTTGAAACAGGGCTAATGCCAAGAGGGAGGAAGGAGCAATGAAGCAAAGGATTCTGGGAGCTTGGCCTGCTTTTCATGCTGTGTGTAGCAGGTGTTCTCCCTGGCTAGGACCATGCAAACTGGGATGTGTGTGTGTTATTTATTTTATTTAACTTTTATTTCATCATGGGAACCCATTGAGACCAGGGTCTCATTTTCAATGGTGCCAAATTCAACATGAACACCCCCCCCCCCCCCCCCATAACAATACATTTGTACAGCCCAGCGGCACAATGGAATCAAGACGCAGGGAGTTCTTTAGGTTATTCAAAAACTGAAGGCAGATTTATCTTATTCAGTGGAGATCCCACAAAAAAATACTAACATATGCTGTGGGGAGAGGCTGATTTGGGGGAAAAGTGTGTGTGTGTGTGAGCGTTCGTGCATGCATGCAGTTGTGCGCCGTGTGTGCTATCTTTGTCTGTAAACTATTGCTGGGCAAAATAATGAGAATTAGACAAGCACCAGTAGTTCTTTGACACAAAAGATGAAGTGTTGATTTACTTTCCCCCTAACTCAGCCTCTCCCCACTACATATGTTAGCACTTTTTGCAGACAGTCGCACACTGTGTCTGTACATAGTCAATGGTAGACTTCGAGGGGACTACTACGGTAGGTACACCTACAGCTTATCCCTTGCAGTAACACTGTAGATTACTTTATCACTGACCTCAACCCAGAGTCTCTCAGAGCATTCTCAGTCAGCACACTGACACCCCTATCAGATCCCAGCAAAATCTCAGTCTACTGAACAGTGCAATACTGAATCATGCTAAATCAAAGCCGGAATAGCTGCCTAATATTAAAAAACGCTGTAGATGGAAGCAGGGTGGTGTAGAAACCTTCCAGAAAACAATTTGCAACAACAAATTAAATCCATTTTTAGACAACTTGGTTTGATGAAGAAAGCAAAAACCTAGGAAAGAGAATTGAGAAACCCATCCAACCAAGAAAACCTGGGCCTTCACTATGGTGAAACACTAAAACAGTACAGAAATAACAGAATAATACCAAATACCAAATAATGCACGCAGAGCAAAATTAGGACAATACCCACTAATTATCAAAATTCAGAAAAGAGCTGTTAAATTCTTCAAACACTTAAAAGGAAGTGATTCCCAAACCTTCCATAACAAAGCAATCACCTACAGAGAGATGAACCTAGAGAATAATCGACTCAGGAAGCTGGTCCTGGGGCTCTGTGCACAAACACAAACAGACCCTACAGAGCCCCAGGACAGCAATGCAATTAGACCCAACCAAATCATGAGAAAACAAAAAGATAATTACTTGATACATTGGAAAGAATTAACCAAAAACAAAGCAAACTGGAATGTGACTTGGCCCTAAACAGAGAGTACCTGAATACCTGACCACTGTGACTGACCCAATATTAAGGAAAGCTTTGACTATGTGCAGACCTGGCTCTCAAGAGAAGACAGGATATGTGCACATTGCCCACAAAATGAGGTGGAAACTGAGCTACACTTCCTAACCTCCTTCAAAATGTATGACCATATTAGAGACACATATTTCCCTCAGATTACACAGATCCACAAAGACATCTAAAACAAATCACATTTTGATAAACTCCCATATCTACTGGGTGAAATACCACAGTGTGCCATCACAGCAGCAATATTTGTGACCTGTTGCTTCAAGAAATGGGCAACCAGTGAAGCACAAACACCATTGTGAATATAAACTATATTTATCTGTCTATTTATTTTCTCTTTTGTACTACAACAATTTCCACATTGTTACAACACCTTACATAGCTGTAAAATAACATTTTCTGATGATTTATTACTTGTTTATTATTTATTCCACTTGCTTTTTAATGTTTACACGTTTCCCATGCCAATGAAGCCCTTTGATTTGAATAGAAATCAGTCGCCGCTGTGCACAGATTATCCATCACGGTGTACCTCATCTTCTACCTTTCACTCACTGTTGTCAGATGCTTTCCTTTTGGAATATCCAAAGATACCTAGCACTTCACACACATTCGCTGTCCCCCCCAGGCTCTGGAGTTTGGAGTTTTCTGGATCACACTCAACTCTCCCATCAGTTCATGAAAGCGGAAGTTTTCTTGGTTGTCATCCCTGTCTCCGAGCTGTTGAATATTTCAATGTGTTGTTAGGAATCAAGAATTATAGAGGAGCACCAACTGAGACCGGAATGGAAAGTCAACTTTTAAGTATAAATGTAAGACTACTTAAAGGCAAGTACAGTCAAGTCCATAATTATTGGCACCCTTGATAAAGATTAGCAAAAATACTTTTTATAGCCCTCAGAACAGCCTCAAATCCTCGGGCATGAACTTTACAAGATGTCAAAAGCGTTCCATAGGGATGCTGTCCCATGTAGACTCCAGTGCTTCCCACAGTTGTGTCAAGTTGGCTGTGGATGTCCTTTGGGTGGTGGACTATTCTTGACACACACGGTAAACTGTTGGGCGTGAGAAACCCAGCAGTGTTGCGACACTTGACACACTCAAACCAGTGCGCCTGGCACCTACAGTACTACCATACCCCGTTCAAATGCTCTTAAATGTTGTGTCTTACCCATTTACCCTCTGAATGTCACACGTACACAATCCATGTCTCAAGGCTTGAAAATCTTTCTTTAACCTGTGTCCTCCCCTTCATCTACACTGATTGAAGTGGATTTAACAGGTGACGTCAATAAGGGATCGTAGCTTTCATCTGTCATGGAAAGAGCAGGTGTACCTAATGTTTTGTACAGTCAGCGTATAACTCAATATTTGTATAAATAAATTATAGAAATAGTGAGATATATTGTACGCTCAAAAAATTGGGACATGATATTATTTTATACCAATACAATTGCTCAGAGAACAAGTTTGTGTTAAACAAGTAACTAAAAAGATAGGGGTCAAAATGATTGGCACCCCAGTTTTCAATACTCTGGCACCGTCACCATCTGAGGATAATGACACTGAGCCTTTTTCTAAAATATTTTATGAGATTGGAAAACACGACGGGAGGGATCTTATACTTTAGCTCCGTACAGAATCTTCCCAGATCCTTGATATCCTTCGTCTGCTCTTATGGTTTCCTCTTCAATTCAAACCACAGGTTTTCAATGGGGTTCAAGTCCTGTGACTGAAATGCCATTGCAAAATTACATTTTGTAGTCAATTAAGCATTTATTTGTGGATTTTGATTAATGCGTGGGGTTATTGTCTTGCTGAAAGATCCACTTGCGGCCAAGTGTCAGAGCAACAGGACCAGTGGAAGCAAAATAGCCCCATAACATCAAAGATGCACCACCATATTTTATCGTAGCTTTGAGATATTTTTCTGCATATGCTTCCGTTTTTCAACGCTAAATCCACCACTGGTATGTGTGGAGTTTGATAAATGGCATTGGCACTTGGATTGGAACCAACACTATGGTCAGATGTCATGAAAATAGAGCTCTTTGGCCACGCACACCAATGGTGAGTTTGGCATGGAAAACGGAAGCATACAGTTGAAGTCGGAAGTTTACATACACCTTAGCCAAATACAGCTACCTCTCATGTGAAATGCGTGTGACCAGCGCGTGACTGCTGGCAGACCTCTGACTCATTCCTCTCTCATTCGGTCCCACTTCACAGTAGAATCCTCAAACACGTTTCTAAAGATGGTTGACATCTAATGGAAGCCTTAGGAAGTGCAACATAACCAATATCCCATTGTGTATTCAATAGGGGCTGTTTTGAAAATTGACTAACCTCAGATTTCCCACTTCCTGTTTGGATTTCTTCTCAGGTTTTTGCCTGCCATATGAGTTGTGTTATACTCACAGACATCATTCAAACAGTTTTAGAAAGTTGTTTTCTATCCAATATGAATAATAATATGCATATATTAGCAACTGGGACTGAGGAGCAGGCAGTTTACTCTGGGCACCTCTGGGCGCCTTTCATCCAAACTATTCAATACTGCCCCTGCAGCCATAAGAAGTTTTAAATTAACAAGAAATTTGTGGTTGTAGTTGAAAAACGAGTTTTAATGACTCCAACCTAAGTGTATGTACATTTCCGACTTCAACTGTATGTAGAAAAGTACCTCATACCTACAGTAAAATATGGTTGTGGATATTTGATGTTATGGGCTATTTTGCTTCCACTGGTCCTGGAGCCCTTGATGTTTTTTAAATGACTTGTTCTCTGAGCAATTTTGTTAGTATAAAATAATATAATAAACCCATTTTGGAGCATGCAACATAGCTTATTTTATACTGTATTTTTTGTTAATCTTTATCAAGAGTGCCAACAATTATGGACCTGACATATGTAGATGTAGAATTGACTAGAATTGCACATAGGAGATGCAGCTGGGTTTCATTGCCATTGTTCTATTCATGACACTCCTTAGCTACAGTGTATGTGCATCACCAGCATAACAATACCTGCTTAATTCATCTGAGAAGGGTAATGTAGATATCAAATAAAGATCAGGTGAAGTGTGTGTCCACTCCATCTATTCATTTTCTATGTTGACGTGGCTAATACCTTTGTTGTCATTCTCTCTCTCTCTCTCCCTACAGCTCCACACTAAGAGTCCAGAGACTGAAGAGATAATCACACAGGAAAGGATCCTTCCAAAACACACATAGGGATCTGATCTGCAGAGAGTGTGTGTGTGAGAAGGACGTGTGGTATTTGTTCTTAACCCCCTCCACCCCTCTACTCTTTACCCAAAATCCCATTCTCCAACCTCCCTGACCCTTAACCCTTAACCCCCAGACATGATGTCGGGGAAGGGGAAGGCTAGCCCACGTCACCGGCCATGGTCCGTGTACCGGGCTAACACCTTTGACCTCTCGGCTGAGATAATGGGGCTGACTCTGGCAGGTAAGGGCCATGTTTTATTTTTTTAACTTTTATTTAACCAGGCAAGTCAGTTAAGAACAAATTCTTATTTTCAATGACGGCCTAGGAACAGTGGGTTAACTGCCAATGTTCAGGGGCAGAACGATAGATTTGTACCTTGTCAGCTCGGGGGGTTTGAACTCACAACCTTCCGTTTACTAGTCCAACGCTCTAACCACTAGGCTACACTGCCGCCCCATAGTTACCATAGTAACAGTATTCCTGTATGTTTGCCCACTAAAAATAAGTATGTGCATAAAGTTGCCTTGTTTGTCGCTGTAGTTGTAAAAAATGTATAATAACATCTTGTGTTCTTGTAGGTAACAGTCAGGACCCAGATGAGCCAGTGCTGGAGTTCAGCCTGGGTGAGTGATGTTGCTGAAGTCCTTCTCACTCTGGTTCAATTGTCTTTGATATTTATAACAGTACCAGGGTTTCTGTTAGCGGTTAATAGCCGGCTTTTGTCCAGTTAAAAATATTGAAAAGCCCATAAATGAAATTGCCGCTGGTCAATTGTCAGCGTCCCATTTCCAAAGTTATGCTTTTAGCCTATTCATTGATAGAAATACCAGTCGACAGAAATATATTTGACTGGTCATGCTTATCGGTCTATAGGTTAATTTGCATGATTTAATGGAATTAAATTGGCGCGTGTACAGTATATTTGTTATGTAGGCTATCTTATTTATCACACGCTGTCAGACAGCGCAAGAGCTGCTGCTGCAACATCTTGTGGTGCTTTCAAGACAACTGTAAAGTCTGAAAAATACAAGGTCAAATCGTGATGTCAGTGATCTTCAGGTAGGAAAGTCGGCGCTCTAGAAAAAGGCCTGAATGTTTTAATACATATTACGAGGCATGTCTTCTTAGTTCTACATTTTTTTAACGGGACATGCTAATTTAAGGTGTCGAGGAAATCATTTTTAAAGAGAAGCCAGGCATCCTCTACTGATGGGATGAGGTCAATATCCTTCCAGGATACCCGGGCCAGGTCGATTAGAAAGGCTTGCTCGTTGAAATGTTGTAGGGAGCGTGATATTGATGAGGGATGGTCGTTTGACCGCGGACCCATTACGCACGCAGGCAATGAGGCAGTGATCGCTGAGATCCTGGTTGAAGACAGCAGAGGTGTATTTTAATGTGATTAAGACAAAGGAGCTGATTGTGGACTGTGGTTCATCACCAATGAACTATCAGTCGTGAAGAGGGCACAACAAAATATTTTCCCCCTCAGGAGACTTAATAGATTTGGTATTGGTCCCCAGGTCCTCATAAGGTTCTACAGCTGCACCATCGAGAGCATTCTGACCGGTTGCATCACCGCCTGGTATGGCAACTGCCCGGTATCTGACCATAAGGCACTTCAGAGGGTAGTGCGTATGGCCCAGTACATCACTGGGGCCAAGTTTACTGCCACCCAGGACCAAAATAATAGGTGGTGTCAGAGGAAAGCCCATCAATTCGTCAGAGACTCCAGTCACCCAAGTTTTAGACTGTTTTCTCTGCTACCGCAAGGCAAGCGGTACCGGAATGTCAAGTCTAGGGCCAAAAGGCTCCTCAACAGCTTCTACCCCCAAGCCATAAGACTGCTGAACAATTAATAAAATCGCCACCGGACTATTTACATTGACCCCCCCCCCCCTTTTTACACTGCTGCTACTGACTGTTTATTATCTATACAAAGTCACTTCACCCCTACCTGTACACCGCACACTGACTCGGTACTGGTACACGCTATATATAGCCTCATTATTGTTATTAATTTTTGTTACTTTTTATTATTATTTTTTTACTTTAGTCTATTTGGGAAATATTTTCTTAACTCTTCTTGAACTGCACTGTTGGTTAAGGGCTTGTAAGTAAGCATTTCATGGTAAGGTCTACACTTTTGTATTCGGCGCATGTGACAAATAAAGTTTGATTTGATTTTAGTCTAACATTTTCAAAGTGCACTTAAGAATTCGGTAAGAAGGGCCGCACATCGTTGCATCCTCAACTTGCATGTTCTGTTAATATGAATTACCATATTCTAAATTTGATTTATGTCATTCTGAGCACTGTGGGAGGACGCCCTAATCAGGTTACGCACCCAATGCATATGGGTCTGGTAAATGTCTTAAATGTCCGGTCTATTAAAACGTTGCCGGTCAAATGGAAACCCTAAACAGTACCCATTGATTCTTGAAGAATAAAGCTTATAAATGCCTTATTAGTTTATTACAACAGTCTTACTTATCATAACACGAAAAAGTTACTTGTATTACTCTGACTATGAATTTGAGAAAGGTAACCAATTACATTTCCCCAGCCCCAGGGCCAGGATTGAGATGACAGATTTTTCCTTTAATGTTCACTTGCCTGTTGTACCCCCAGCGTGTAGTGAGCTGATCACCCCAGCATTGGACCGTAAACCGACCAGCTTTGTGGCGGTCAGCTGTACCACTCCTCCCCAGGCCTTCTGGACCAAACATGCTCAGACAGAGATCATAGAGGTAGAACCACACCCAGAGATGGGCAGTATTGATTTACTTCTGAACTACATTCTAATGTATTGTGTAACTTTTCTATACCATTCTTTATAGTGGTTCACAATTTTGTGGCCCCCTTTAACCATGCATTGGTATCAGAAGGCTGATGGCACTAGGGTGTGATAAGAGTGCTGGCTAAATGACCTAAATGTAAATGTAAAATGAACACTTGTAAAGCATGCTGGATGAGCTCTGCCCCCCAAAAAAGGCCAATAATAATTCCCAGTGTGCTTTTTGGTCATTTAGCAGACTCTCTTATCCAGAGCGACTTACAGTCAGTGAATTCAACTAAGGTGGATAAACAACCACATATCACAGTCATTGAAAGTACAATATTTTTTTTTACTGATAAGTATGTTTTAGTGAAGGAGTGGTCTTGCAACTCTTTCTCTCTCTCTCGCTCTCTCTCTCTCTCTCTCTCTCTCTCTCTCTCTCTCTCTCTCTCTCTCTCTCTCTCTCTCTCTCTAGGGTACTAGTAATCCTATCTATCTGAGCAGTATAGCATTCTTCCAGGACTCTCTGATCACTCAGCAGACCCAGGTTAAGCTATCTGTGTATGATGTCAAGGATCGATCCCAGGGCACGGTACGAAATTTCACCCTCAAAAACTACTCCAACTCCCCCACTAGAGTCAACTGCCCAAAACCTCACAACCTTCCTAACTCTTCAACCCCAAACTAATCAAACACTCTACTCCCAGATGTACCTGCTGGGGTCAGCCATGTTCCCTGTGAAGGAGCTGCTACAGGACAAGCACCACAGACTCCACCTAACCCTCAGGTAACACACACACACATACACACATATACACACACACTCACACAACCTCCACATACATCCTCAGCTATTGTTAAATAGTAGGGCCGGGAGTGGGCATAAGAGCCTAAGTACTGTAGAGACACCTATTACTGTCTGTCCCCAGGTCAGCGGAGAATGAGCGCATGGGCAACATCACCATCATCGCCTGGCAGATAGAGGAGAGGAGGGAGCAGAGAGCCCCTGTCGCCCGGCAGGACACCATCAATGGCAGGGTGAGTGGCCTGGTCTGGATCTTACTGAGGAAGGAAGACCGTAAGGTCAAAACTTAGTAATATCCATATTATCTGATTTGTTTGAAGATGGACCACAGAGTATGTACTGTAGACCTACTTTGTTAAATGATTGTAGGATTATATTTTGCACTTTTCTGGCTTACCTGTCTGTGTTCAGATCACTGCCCGAGGCAAGCTAGGGACAACCAAACTGCTTTCAAGAAGGACAAGGAGAAAGATTAAATCCACATGGTAGAAATTCAGCCAGTCGGTTCAGGTTACTGTTCAGGTGAAGGGCATCCAGGATGAATCACACAATGAAGATGTCTGTTCCTTTTGTGTTTCTCAGATGGTTCTTCCAGTGGATGATAGCCTGACTGAGTCCGTGAACATCAGGGCCAAGTCTGCGTCTCTGTGCAAAGACACACTGCTGAAGGCTGGTGAGTGTGTGTTCCAGTGTGTGTCAGCGTGTGTTTCTCTATTGGCAAGTGTGTGTTGGTCTGAAAGGGCAATTCCGCCACTTTTCAACCTCATATTTATTATCTCCAGCACCAAAACAGTGTATGTGAAAACAGCACATTTCTATAATCTGTGGTTAAAAAGAAAACAAAGGTCCTAAAAAATGCTTCTCTGTGACATCACAGAGTAGGATTAAAAGTCAAATTTAATTTAAAAAATGCAATTTTCAAATCGGGGAATGAGTTTCTAGCCAGAGGGAGGGTATTTTCTTGATTGAGACATTTTCACAGACATGTTCAATCTGTCCTCATGCCAGTGTAAAAGTATAACTTTAGACCGTCCCTCGCCCATACCAGGGCACGAACCAGGGACCCTCTGCACACATCAACAACGGTCACCCACGAAGCATCGTTACCCATCACAAGGGGAACTACTACTTCAAGGTCTCAGAGCAAGTGACATCACCGATTGAAACGCTATTTAGCACGCACCGCTAACTAAGCTAGCCGTTTCACATCCGTTACACTCACCCCCCTTTTGACCTCCTCCTTTTCCGCAGCAACCAGTGATCCGGGTCAACAGCATATTATTATTATTATATTAACAGCATCAATGTAACAGTATAACTTTAGACCGTCCCCTCGCCCATACCCGGGCGCGAACCAGGGACCCTCTGCACACATCAACAACAGTCACCCACGAAGCATCGTTACCCATCGCTCCACAAAAGCCGCGGCCCTTGCAGAGCAATGGGAATTACTACTTCAAGGTCTCAGAGCAAGTGACATCACCGATTGAAACGCTATTTAGCGTGCACCGCTAACTATGCTAGCCGTTTCACATCCGTTACACCAGTCTGTAATCCCAACATATTTTAAACTGATCACCATTGTCCCTGTTCCCAAGAGCTCCAAGATAACCTGTCTAAATGACTATCGCCATTCAGCACTAACATCTGTAATTATGAAGTGCTTTGAAAGACTGGTCATGATACACATCAACACCATCATCCCAGAAACCTTACTGTAGACCCACTCCAATTTGCACACCACCCCAACAGATCCACAGATGATGCAATCTCTATTGCACTTCACACTGCCCTCTCCCACCTGGACAAGAGGGGAAATAACTTTCAACACCATAACAACACTTTCAACACCATAATCCCCTCTAAGCTCATCACAAAACTAGGGACTGCAACTAGATCCTAGACTTCCTGATCACGGGCCCAGCCTTCAACACAGGGCCCCTCAGGTGTGTGTGCTCAGTCCCCTCCCGTACTCCCTGTTCACCCACGACTGCGTGGCCATGCCTGACTACAACACCATCATCAAGTTTGCTGCCGATATGGCGGTGGTAGGCCTGATCACCGACAACGATGAGTCAGCCTACAGGGAGGAGGTCAGAGACTTAGCAGTGTGGTGTCAGGACAACAACCTCTCCCTCAACGTCAGTAAGACCAAGGAACTGATCGTGGACTATAGGAGAAAGAGGGGAGAGCACGCCGCCATCCACATCAACGGGGCTGTTGTGGAGTGGGTCTTAACATGGTCCACATACAACCCCCACAAACGTGAAGTGGGCACGGCAGCACCTCTTCCCCCTCAGGAGGCTGAAAAGAATGGGCATGAGCCCTCAGATCCTTAAAAATTCCTACAGCTGCACCATCAAGAGCATCTTGACTGGCTGCATCACCGCTTGGTATGGCAAATGCACCGCCGTTGATCTCAAAGCTCTACAGAGGGTGGTTCGGAGGGTCCAGTACATCACTGGCAGGGGGCAATTACTTTTTCACACAGGGGCATTGGATGTTGTATAACTTTGTTAATGAAGTAAATTAAATAAGTATGTAATTGTTGTGTATTTTTTCATTCAGGTTCCCTTTATCTAATATTAGGTTTCGGTTGAAGATCTGATAACATTCAGTATCCTAAATATGCAAAAATAGAACAAATTAGAAAGGGGCAAATACTTTTTCACGACACTGTACATACACATTACACTCACACACACACACATTTACACTCATTTGCTGCTGCTACAGTTCTTTATTTTACTATTATTATTATTATGATATATCCTGATGCCTAGTCACTTTAGCTTGCTTTCATTTACATATCTATCTCAAATACCTTGTACCTCTGCACATTGATCTGGTACTGATACTTCCTGTATGTAGTGCCATTCTTGTGTATTTTATTTTATTTCTCTGTGTTACTATTTTATTTATATTTTAAGACTGCATCGTTGTGAAGGGCTTGTAAGCAAGCATTTCATATTAAAGTCTACACCAGTTGTATTCAGTGCGTGTAACAAATCAAATTTGATTTGAGTTGATTCCCACGTCACCATGATTCTCAGTGTTAAAAATTATTGTTTTTAAAATGTTTTAACTTTTGATGATGTCATCGGGTAGAACTTTTTAACTATTTATATTCTACAAAACATAGAAATGTGCTGTTTCACATATGTAGACACTGGTATTGTGCTGGAGATAATGAACATTTGGTTGAAAGTGTTGAAATTACCCTTTAAGTGTGTGTTTAAATGAGATAGTATGTATGTCCTTCTCTATTCATAGCATACTCTTAGGTTCTAATTCTCAGAGTAAAAAACTCTACGGACATTATGAAAGCTTTAACCAAGTTTAATTCTTCCCAGAAGATCAATACAGCTGCATTCAGACAAAACATGTTTCCACCAACACAAGTATATATACTCCAATTCAGATGTACTCCTCCTTCTCTTCAACCCTTACATCTGTTATGGTTCGACAGGAAGATGAAGTGATGGGGTAATAAACCATTCCTTCTCCCTTAAGGTGACCTGACCTGACCTCAACCCCCTTGATGCCTAATCCAAAGTTCTCCACCCATATCACCTATAGCACTCCCTTAACTGCCTCCCCTCTACCCAGCACATTCCAAAGCCATCTGGCTCCTACAGATAACCATTTAACTTCTGATGTCAAAACCAGTCTCTATCACTCATCAGATACTATAGTATTACTTCTGATGTATCATGTCTCTAGTATAACAATGTTCCAAGTTTAACCCAGAATCTAACAATACAGAGAGTTTACAGATTTAGGAATTATGACTAACTGACACACTGTATCCCACTGCTGGCTTGCATTTGAAGTTAAGCAGGGTTGGTCCTGGTCGGTCACTGGATGGTAGATAAAATGCTGCTGGAAGTGGTATTGGAGGGCCAGTAGGAGGCACTCTTTCCTCTGATCTAAAAAAAAAAGATCCCAATGACCCAGGGCAGTGATTGGGGATATTGCCCTGTGTAAGGTACTGTCTTTCGGATGGGATGTTAAATGGGTGTCCTGACTCTCTGTGGTCACTAAAGATCTCATGGCACTTATTGTAAGAGTAGGGGTGTTAACCCTGGTGTCCTGGCTATATTCCCAATCTGGCCCTCATACCATCATGGCCACCTAATCCCCAGCTTCCAATTGGCTCATTCCTCTCCCCTGTAACTATTCCCCAGGTTGTTGCTGTAAATGGGAATGTGTTCTCAGTCAATTTACCTGGTAAAATAAGGGTTAAATCAAATAAATGCATTTAATAAATGATGACTTGAATGATTCATTGATGTATTGACTAGTGTTTTTCTGTGTTGTCAGTGTTTGGGGGCACCATGTCTCGTATGTACCGTTTCCCCACCACGGATGGGAACCACCTACGTATCCTGGAGCAGATGGCTGAGAGTGTCCTCTCTCTACACATCCCTCGGCAGTTTGTCAAACTACTGCTGGAGGAGGACGCTGTTAGGTACGCTGCTATACACTGTTAAAATGAAGTGCTTTGTAACACCAAAACTAATTGCAACTGAGCTGCCACCAAGGTGAAGGAGACGAAACATTAACTCTGCTGGAGTATTGAAACATATCATCCTGAGAGGCTTTTAAGCATTACATGACATGTGTAACAAATCAAATCAAATGTTATTTGTCACATTCGCCAAATAGAACAGAATAGAACCTTAAATGCTTACTTACAAGCCCCTAACCAACAATGCAGTTCAATAAATATAATTTACAAAATGAACTAAAGTCCAAAATAAAATAAAAAGTAACACAATAAAATTACATAACAATAACAAGGCTACTATATACAGGGATTACCGAACCGAGCCAATGTATGGGGGTACAGGTTAGTCGAGGTAATTTGTAAAGTGACTATGCATAGATAATAAACATAGATAATAAACAGCGAGTAGCAGCAGTGCAAAAGAAGGGGAGAGAACTGTCTATGACTTAGGTGACTGGATTCTTTGACAATTTTTGGGGGCTTCCTCTGACACCACCTAGTATATAGGTCCTGGATGGCAGGAAGCTTGGCCCCAGTGATGTATTGTCCCATACACACTACCCTCTGTAGCGCCTTGCGGTCGGATGACGAGCCAGATGGTGATACCAGATGGGACGCAAACGGTCAGGATGCTCTCGATGGTGCAGCTGTATAACCTTTTGCGGATCTGAGGACCCATGCCAAATCGTTTCAGTTTCCTGAGGGGGAAAACCTGTTGTCATGCCCTCTTCACGACTGTCCTGGTGAGTTTGGACCAGGATATTTTGTTGGTGATGTGGACACCAAGGAACTTGAAACTCTTTACCCGCTCCACTACAGCCCCCTCGATCTGAATTGGGGTGTGTTCGGCCCTCCTTTTCCTGTTGTCCACGATCAGCTCCTTTGTCTTGCTCACATTTTGGGATAGGTTTTTGTCCTGGCACAACACTGCCAGGTCTTTGACCTCCTCCCTATAGGGTGTCTCATCATTGTCGGTGATCAGGCCTACCACTGTTGTGTCATCAGCAAACTGAATTAATGATGGTGTTGGAGTCGTGGGTGAACAGGGAGTACAGGAGGGGACTAAGCATGCACACCTGAGGGGCCCCTGTGTTGAGGATCAGCGTGGCAGGTGTGTTGTTACCTACCCTCATCACCTGGATGGCCCATCAGGAAGTCCAGGATCCAGTTGTAGAGGGAGGTGTTTAGTTCCATGGTTCTTAGCTTAGTGATGAGCTTTGTGGGCACTATGGTGTTGAATGCTGAGCTGTAGTCAATGAACAGCATTCTAACATAGGAGTTCCTTTTGTCCAGGTGGGAAAGGGCAGTGTGGAGTGTGACTGAGATTGCGTCAACTGTGGATATGTTGGGACGGTATGCAAATTGGAGCGGGTCTAAGATTTCTTGGATGATGGTGTTGATGTGAGCCATGAACAGCCTTTCAAATAACTTCATGGCTACCAATGTGAGTGCTACTGGGCGGTAGTCATTTAGGCAGATTACCTTCAAATTCTTGGGCACAGGGACTATGGTGGTCTGCTTGAAACATGTAGGTATTACAGACTCGGTCAGGGAGAGGTTGAAAATGTCGGTGAAGACACTTGCCAGTGGGTCTGCACATGCTCTGAGTGGGTCTGCGCATGCTCTGGCTTTGTGAATGTTGAGGCGTGATCACACAGTTGTCTGGAACAGCTGGTGCTCTCATGCATGCTTCAGTGTTGCTTGCCTCGAAGCGAGCATAGAAAGCATTTAGCTCATCTGGTAGGCTTGCGTGAACTGGGCAGCTTGCGGCTGTGTTTCCCTTTGTAATCCATAGTAGTTTGCAAGCTCTGCCACATCCGACGAGCGTCAGAGCCGGTGTAGTAGGATACAATCTTAGTCCTGTATTGGAGCTTTGCCTGTTTAATGGTTCGATTGAGGGCATAGTGGGATTTCATATAAGCGTCCAGATTAGTGTCCCGCTCCTGAAAGATAATGCCTGGAAAATGCCTTTAGCTTGGTGCGGATGTTTCCTGTAATCCATGGCTTCTGGTTGGGATATGTACATATGGTCACTGTGGGGACGACGTCGTCAATGCACTTATTGATGAAGCCGTTGGCTTAGGGGCTATACTCCTCAATGCCATTGGATGAATCACGGAACATATTCCAGTCTGTGCTAGCAAAACAGTCCTGTAGTGTAGCATCCGTGTCATCTTACCACTTCCATATTGAGCGAGTCACTGGTACTTCCTGCTTTAGTTTTTGCTTGTAAGCAGGAATCAGGAGGATATAATTATGGTCAGATTCGCCAAATGGAGGGCGAGGGAGAGCTTTGTATGCGTCTCTGTGTGTGGAGTAAAGGTGGTCTAGGTTTTGTTCCCCTCTGTTTGTACATGTGACATGCTGGTAGAAATGTGGTAAAATGAATTTAAGTTTCCAGTATTCCAGTCCCCGGCCACTAGGAGCGCCGCTGCTGGATGAGAATGTTCTTGTTTGTTTATGGCCTTATATAGCTCGTTGAGTGTGGTCTCAGTGCCAGCATCGGTTTGTTGTGGTAAATGATGGCTACAAATGGGCCTGTTCTCCGGAAAGCAGTATATTCTTCCCGTCTGACTCATTAAAGAAAAAATCTTCCTCCAGTTGGATGGTGAGTAATTGCTGTTCTGATGTCAAGAAGCTCTTTTCGGTCATAACAGACAGTAGCAGCAACTTTATGTACAAAATAAGTTACAAACAATGCGGAAAAACAAACAAAATAGCAAAGTAGTTAGGAGCCCGTAAAACTGCAGCCATCCCCTCCAGCTCCATTTTTACATTATTATTACACCACTTAATAAAGTGTTTAGCAACACCTTGCCAGGGACTGGGAGCATATACAGTACCAGTCAAAAGTTTGGACACACCTACTCATTCAAGGGTTTTTCTTTATTTTTACTATTTTCTACATTGTAAAAACTATGGAATAACACATATGGAATAATGTAGTAATCCAAAACAAATCAACAAATCAAAATATATTGGAGATTTGAGATTCTTCAAATTAGCCCCCCTTTGCATTGATGACAGCTTTGCACACTCTTGGCATTCTCTCAACCAGTTTCATGAGGAAGGCTTTTCCAACAGTTTTGAAGAAGTTCCCACATATGCTGAGAACTTTTTGGCGGCTTTTCCTTCACTCTGCCATCCCACTCATCCCAATCCATCTCAATTGAGTTGAGGTCGGGTGATTGTGGAGGCCAGGTCATCCAATGCAGCACTCCGTCACTCTCCTTGGTCAAATAGCCCTTACACAGGCTGGAGGTGTGTTTTGGGTCATTGTCCTCTTGGGAAACAAATGAAAAACAAGCGCAAACCAGATGGGATGGTGTATCGCTGCAGAATGCTGTGGTAGCCATGCTGGTTAAGTGTCCCTTGAATTCTAAATAAATCACTGACAGTATCACCAGCAAAGCACCCCTACACCATAACACTTCCTCCTCCATGCTTCACGGTGGGAACCACACATGCAGAAATCATCCGTTCATCTACACTAAGTCTCACAAAGACACAGCGGTTGGAACCAAAAATTTGGACTCATCAGACCAAAATACAGATTTCCACCGTTGTTTCTTGGCACAAGCAAGTCTCTTCTTCTTATGGGTGTCCTTTAGTCTTCTCTGATCAGTTGATGTTGAGATGTGAGATCTCTTACTTGAACTCTGTGAAGCATTTATTTGGGCTGCAATCTGAGGTGCAGTTAACTAATTAACTTACCCTCTGCATCAGCGGTAACTCTGCGTCTTCCTTTCCTGTCGCAGTCCTCATGAGAGCCAGTTTCATCATAGCGCTTCATGGTTTTTGCTACTGCACTTGAAGAAACAAAGTTCTTGAAATGTTCCATATTGACTGACCTTCATGGCTTAAAGTAATGATGTGCTGTCATTTTTCTTTGCTTGTTTGAGCTGTTCTTGCCATAATATGGACTCTGTCTTTTACCAATCAGGGCAATATTCTGTATACCACTCCTACCTTATCACAGCACAACTGATTGGCTCACATTCATTAAGAAGGAAAGAAATTCCACAAATGTACTTTTAACAAGGCACACATGTCATGCAGGTGATAGAGGACCCAAAAGCGACTTAACAGAAACAGAGTTTATTCAAGTCCAAACAGGGAATAACAGAAATCCTCTAGTCTGTAGAGGGGAATAACAAGAGAAGCGGCCACAGACTGCAGGTCGCTTCGGGTAGGCGCAGGCCGTAGTAGACAGAGACACCTGCTCACACGCAGCATCTGATGAAGGCAAAAAACACGACAGGACAGGGCGAAACACAATCACAGCACGGTGAATACTAAACAAGGAACCGACGGGACAGGAACGGAACACAAAGGAATAAATAGGGACTCTAATCAGGGGAAAGGATCGGGAACAGGTGTGGGAAGACTAAATGATGATTAGGGAATAGGAACAGCTGGGAGCAGGAACGGAACGATAGAGAGAAGAGAGAGCAAAGTGAGAGAGGGAGGGGGAGAGAGAGGGATAGAAAGAGGGAAAGAACCAAATAAGACCAGCAGAGGGAAACGAATAGAATGGGGAGCACAGGGACAAGACATGATAATAAATGACAAACATGACAGTACCCCCCACTCACCGAGCGCCTCCACTCGCTCCAACGGAGGAAATCATCGATGAGTGAACGGTCCAGCACGTAGACGGAACCCAACTCCTATCCTCAGGACCGTAACCCTCCCAATCCACTAATAAACCCCGTCCCCGAGAACGCATGTCCATGATCTTATGTACCTTGTAAATAGGTGCGCTCTGACAAGGACAGGGACTGCGGAAAGGGCTTAACACAGGAGACATGGAAGACAGGATGGACGCGATGAAGATGTCGCGGAAGAAGTCGCACAGCGACAGGATTGACGACCTGGGAGACACGGAACGGACCAATGAACCGCGGAGTCAACTTACGGGTCGTAAGAGGAAGGTTGCGAGTGGAAAGCCACACTCTCTGGCCGCAACAATACCTTTTTAATCCTATTTTTGGCGGCTCTCACAGTCTTCCCCGCAGACAAAGGCAGACCGGTAATGAAGTCTAAGGCGATGTGAGACCATGGTCGAGAAGGAATGGGGAGCGGTCTGAGACGACCGGCAGGAGGAGAGTTACCCGTAGTCTGCGCGCAGTCCGAACAAAACAAATGTCACGCTCCTGAGTCGGCCAAAAAGCGCTGGCAAAGACGCAAGAGTGCCTCGAACACCGGGATGACCAGCTAACTTGGCAGAGTGAGCCCACTGAAGAACAGCCAGACGAGTGGAAACAGGAACGAAAAGGAGGTTACTAGGACAAGCGCGCGGCGACGCAGTGTGCGTGAGTGCTTGCTTAACCTGTCTTTCAATTCCCCAGACTGTTAACCCGACAACACGCCCATAAGGAAGAATCCCCTCGGGATCAGTAGAAGCCACAGAAGAACTAAACAGACGGGATAAGGCATCAGGCTTGGTGTTCTTGCTACCCGGACGGTAAGAAATCACAAACTCGAAACGGAAAAACAACGCCCAACGAGCTTGACGGGCATTAAGTCGTTTGGCAGAACGGATGTACTTTGGTCTGTCCAAACGACAAAAGGAAGTTCCAACCACTGTCGCCATGCTGGGCTAAGCGGATGGCGAGCAGTTCACGGTTACCCACATCATAGTTGCGCTCAGATGGCGACAGGCGATGAGAAAATAAGCGCAAGGATGAACCTTATCGTCAGACTGGAAGCGCTGGGATAGAATGGCTCCCACGCCATCTGAAGCGTCAACCTCGACAATGAATTGTCTAGTGACGTCAGGAGTAACGAGGATAGGAGCGGACGTAAAACGTTCTCTTAGAAGATCAAAAGCTCCCTGGGCGGAACCGGACCACTTAAAACACGTCTTGACAGAAGTAAGAGCTGTGAGAGGGGCAGCAACTTGACCGAAATTACGAATGAAACGCCGATAGAAATTAGCGAAACCTAAAAGCGCTGCAACTCGACACGTGACCTTGGAACGGGCCAATCACTGACAGCTTGGACCTCCATCTGAATGCCTTCAAAATAACGGAACCGAGAAAAGTAACGGAGGAGACATGAAAAGAGCACTTCTCAGCCTTTACGTAGAGACAATTCTCTAAAAGGCGCTGTAGAACACGTCGAACGTGCTGAACATGAATCTCGAGTGATGGAGAAAAAATCAGGATATCCTCAAGATAGACAAAAACAAAGATGTTCAGCATGTCTCTCAGAACATCATTAACTAATGCCTGAAAAACAGCTGGCGCATTGGCGGACCGAACGGCAGAACCCGGTACTCAAAATGCCCTAACGGAGTGTTAAACGCCGTTTTCCACTCGTCCCCCTCTCTGATGCGCACGAGATGGTAAGCGTTACGAAGGTCCAACTTAGTAAAGCACCTGGCTCCCTGCAGAATCTCGAAGACTGATGACATAAGGGGGAAATAAATTCTTAACCGTTATGTCATTCAGCCCTCGATAATCCACGCAGGGGCGCAAGTACCGTCCTTCTTCTTAACAAAAAGAACCCCGCCCCGGCCGGAGAAGAAGAAGGCACTATGGTACCGGCGTAAGAGACACAGACAAATAATCCTCGAGAGCCTTACGTTCAGCCGCAGAGAGTATAGTCTACCTCGAGGAGGAGTGGTCCCCGGAAGGAGATCAATACTACAATCATACACCGGTGAGGAGGAAGGGAGTTGGCTCGGGACCGACTGAAGACCGTGCGCAGATCATGATATTCCTCCGGCACTCCTGTCAAATCGCCAGGTTCCTCCTGAGAAGTAGGGACAGAAGAAACGGGAGGGATGGCAGACATTAAACACTTCACATGACAAGAAACGTTCCAGGATAGGATAGAATTACTAGACCAATTAATAGAAGGATTATGACATACTAGCCAGGGATGACCCAAAACAACAGGTGTAAACGGTGAACGGAAAATCAAAAAAGAAATAGTCTCACTGTGGTTACCAGATACTGTGAGAGTTAAAGGTAGTGTCTCAAATTTGATACTGGGAAGATGACTACCATCTAAGGCAAACATGGGCGTAGGCTTGTCTAACGGTCTGAAAGGAATGTTATGTTTCCGAACCCATGCTTCGTCCATGAAACAACCCTCAGCCCCAGAGTCAATCAAGGCACTGCATGTAGCACCCGAACCGGTCCAGCGTAGATGGACCGACATAGTAGTACAAGATCTAGATGAAGAGACCAGAGTAGTAGCGCTCACCAGTAGCCCTCCGCTTACTGATGGGCTCTGGCCTCTTACTGGACATGAATTAACAAAATGTCCAGCAACTCCGCAATAGAGGCACAGGCGGTTGGTGATCCTCCGTTCCCTCTCCTTAGTCGAGATGCGAATCCCTCCCAGCTGCATGGGCTCAGTCTCAAAGCCAGAGGAGGGAGATGGTTGCGATGCGGAGCAGGGAAACACCGTTGATGCGAGCTCTCTTCCACGAGCCCGGTGACGAATATCTACCCGTGTTCTATGCGGATGGCGAGAGCAATCAAAGAGTCCACATCTGAAGGAACCTCCCGGGAGAGAATCTCATCCTTAACCACTGCGTGGAGTCCCTCCAGAAAACGAGCGAGCAGCGCCGGCTCGTTCCACTCACTAGAGGCAGCAAGAGTGCGAAACTCAATAGAATAATCCGTTATGGACCGTTCACCTTGGCATAAGGAAGCCAGGGCCCTAGAAGCCTCCCTACCAAAAACTGAACGGTCAAAAACCCGAATCATCTCCTCTTTAAAGTTCTGGAACTTGTTAGAGCAATCAGCCCTTGCCTCCCAGATAGCTGTGCCCCATTCTCGAGCCCGGCCAGTAAGGAGTGAAATGACGTAAGCAACCCGAGCTCTCTCTCTAGAGTATGTGTTGGGTTGGAGAGAGAACACAATCTCACACTGCGTGAGAAAGGAGCGGCACTCAGTGGGCTGCCCGGAGTAGCAAGGTGGGTTATTAACCCTAGGTTCTGGAGGCTCGGCAGGCCAGGAAGTAACAGGTGGCACGAGACGTAGACTCTGGAACTGTCCAGAGAGGTCGGAAACCTGAGCGGCCAGGTTCTCCACGGCATGGCGAGCAGCAGACAATTCCTGCTCGTGTCTGCCGAGCATGGCTCCTTGGATCTTGACGGCAGTGTAACGAGCGTCTGAAGTCGCTGGGTCCATTCCTTGGTCGGTTCCTTCTGTCATGCAGGTGATAGAGGACCCAAAAGCGACTTAACAGAAACAGAGTTTATTCAAGTCCAAACAGGGAATAACAGAAATCCTCTAGTCTGTAGAGGGAATAACAAGAGAAGCGGCCACAGACTGCAGGTCGCTTCGGGTAGGCGCAGGCCGTAGTAGACAGAGACACCTGCTCACACGCAGCATCTGATGAAGGCAAAAACACGACAGGACAGGGCGAAACACAATCACAGCACGGTGAATACTAAACAAGGAACCGACGGGACAGGAACGGAACACAAAGGAATAAATAGGGACTCTAATCAGGGGAAAGGATCGGGAACAGGTGTGGGAAGACTAAATGATGATTAGGGGAATAGGAACAGCTGGGAGCAGGAACGGAACGATAGAGAGAAGAGAGAGCGAGAGAGTGAGAGAGGGAGGGGGAGAGAGAGGGATAGAAAGAGGGAAAGAACCAAATAAGACCAGCAGAGGGAAACGAATAGAATGGGGAGCACAGGGACAAGACATGATAATAAATGACAAACATGACAACACATGTTAATTGAAATGCATTCCGTGTGACTACCTCATGAAGCTGGTTGAGAGAATGCCAAGAGTGTGCAAAGCTGTCATCAAGGCAACGGGTGGCTACTTTGAAGAATCTCAAATATAAAATATATTTTGATTTGTTTAACACTTTTTTGGGATATTACATGTGTGTTATGTCATAGTTTTGATGTCTTCACTATTATTACACAATATAGAAAATAGTAAAATAAAGAAAAACCCTCGAATCAGTAGGTGTGTTGAAACATTTGACTGGTACTGTACATGTTCATTTAGTGTTTTGATGCTCCCTTTGACATGCACTGAAACCACAAAAAGTGTTTTCACAACATTCTCTTAAAAACACCAATATTCAGATTGAAGAACCACTTTGGGTTTTTGAGAGGACAGTCATGGCCAAAAGCTTTGAGAATGAAACAAATGTAAAATTTCACAAAGTCTGCTGCCTCAGTTTGTATGATGGCAATTTGCATATACTCCAGAATGTTATGAAGAGTGATCAGAAGAATTGCAATTATTTGCAAAGTACCTCTTTGCCATGAAAATTAACTGATTCCCCAAAAAACATTTCCACTACATTTCAGCCCTGCCACAAAAGGACCAGCTGACATCATGTTAGTGATTCTCTCGTTAACACAGGTGTGTGTGTTGACGTGGACAAGGCTGGAGATCACTCTGTCATGCTGATTGAGTTCGAATAACAGACTGGATGCTTCAAAAGGAGGTGGTGCTTGGAGTCATTGTTCTTCCTCTGTCAACCATGGTTACCTGCAGGAAAACACGTGCCGCCATCATTGCTTTGCACAAAAAAGGCTTCACAGGCAAGGATATTGCTGCCAGTAAGATTGCACCTAAATCAACCATTTATCAGGTCCACAAGAACTTCAAGGAGATCGGTTCAATTGTTGTGAAGAATGCTTCAGGGCGCCCAAGAAAGTCCAGCAAGCGCCAAGACCGTCTCCTAAAGTTGATTCAGCTGCGGGATCGAGGCACCACCAGTACAGAGCTTGCTCAGGAATGGCAGCAGGCAGGTGTGAGTGCAGCTGCACGCACAGTGAGGCAAAGACTTTTGTAGGATGACCTGGTGTCAAGAAGGGCAGCAAAGAAGCCACTTCTCTCCAGGAAAAGCATAAGTGACAGACTGATATTTTGCAAAAGGTACAGGGATTGGACTAATGAGGACTGGGGTAAAGTCATTTTCTCTGATGAATCCAACTTTCCGATTGTTTGGGGCATCCGGGAAAAAGCTTGTCCAGAGAAGACAAGGTGAGCACTACCATCAGTCAGTCCTGTGTCATGCCAAAAGTAAAGCATCCTGAGACCATTCATATGTGGGGTTGCTTCTTAGCCAAGGGAGTGGGCTCACTCACAATTTTGCCTGAGAACACAGCCATGAATAAAGAATGGCATCAACACATCCTCCGAGAGCAACTCCCAACCATCCAGGAACAGTTTGGTGACAAACAATGCCTTTTCCACTATGATGGAGCACCTTGCCATAGGGCAAAAGTTATAACTGAGTGGCTTGGAGAACAAAACATCAATATTTTGGGTCCATGACCAGGAAACTCTTCAGACCTTAATCCCATTGAGAACTTGTGGTGAATCCTCAAGAGGCGGGTGGACAAACAAAAACCCACAAATTCTGACAAACTCCAAGCATCGATTATGCAATAATGTGTTGCCATCAGTCAGGATGTGGCCCAGAAGTTAATTGACAGCATGCCAGGGTGGATTGCAGAGGTCTTGAAAAAGAAGGGTCAATACTGCAAATACTTGCATCAACTTAATGCAATTGTCAATAAAAGCCTGTGACACTTATGAAATGCTTGTAATTGTACTTCAGTATTCCATAGTAACATCTGACAAAAAATATCTAAAGACACTGAGGCAGCAGACTTTGTGAAAATGTATATTTGTGTCATTCTCAAAACTTTTGGTCACGACTGTACTTATATTTGTCACGTTCGTTATATGGAGGAGACCAAGGCGCATGTGTGTACATACTTATTTTATGAAGAAAACATTAAACAAACTTACAAAAACAACAAAACGAATGTGACGCTATAATATAATAGTGCAGACACAAGCAACTAGGCATATACAATAACCCACAGAGAACCTAAGGAATATGGCTGCCTAAATATGGTTTCCAATCAGAGACAACGATAAACAGCTGCCTCTAATTGAGAACCAATCTAGGCAACCATAGACATACATAACATCGAGACTGGTGAACACCCCCATAAACATACAAAACCCCTAGACAAGAGCAAAACACATACATCACCCTTGTCACACCCTGACCTAACCAAAATAATAAAGAAAACAAAGAATACTAAGGTCAGGGCGTGACAATATCGTTTTAAAACTATTTCTGTGTATCAGAACACTTACATTGGGTCTACATTCAAACACCCTCCAAACACCAGATCTCAGATTAGGTGCATTACATTATATGGTTTCATCACACAATAATGGTGTTTTTAGTATTTTTACTTTTGCAGTGTACTATTTTGTGTGTGTGTGTGTGTGTGTGTGTGTGTGTGTGTGTGTGTGTGTGTGTGTGTGTGTGTGTGTGTGTGTGTGTGTGTGTGTGTGTGTGTGTGTGTGTGTGTGTGTGTGTGTGTGTGTGTGTGTGTGTGTGTGTGTGTGTGTGTAGGGTGTGTGAAATGGAGGAGTTGGGGGAGCTGTCTCCATGTTGGGAAAACCTGAGGAGGGAGATTATTGCTCAGTACCAGACCATCATCCTCACCTACCAGGAGACCATCGGCGACCTACACGAATATAAAGGTTAGCGCCATACTTTATAGAACATTACACCAACATACCAGAATACATGCCAATCCTGCTAGACTGCACCTAAACATTTTAAAACATATTACTAATATCAGTGTTGTTAGTATAAGTGTTAACAACACCGCAATCAGTGGCGATTTTAGCATGTAAATCTTGGGGGGAGCCTTGTCTCAGTGAAACAGTTAATTCAGCCTCATTTACTGCCTTTTAAAAACATAGCTGATATGGCTGACAAATGTGGTTTTTAATGACAATTAAGATGTACAAATTATTGCACAAGCGGATAAGAGGCAATCCCTTATTTTGATTAAGACATTAATGAGCGAGCTAGGACGGACGTAGTCAATATAACTATTTGTTCAGCACTTTTGAAATGTACAACGACAGAATTCAAAACATGGGCTGTTCTTACATTATTCTCCCTGTACAACAAGTCAGAACTGTAGGATAAATAAAGGGGGCATTTTAGCAGACAATGAAAGCTCTTACAATATTCAATGATTACATTTCTCTAAAACAGGTTATAGGCTACATATGCACTACCAAGTCAGAACAGTAGGTGAAATTAAGAGGCGTAAATATAGGACATTATTAGGGTGAGGCACATGGGCTACTAACAGTTTAATACACAACATACACTTTGTATTACTTTATTAGCTACAGTATACATATCTCCCTGGTATATTACATAATTTATGCAGTAGTATACAGTACAATACATTTTTGGACTCACCTTGTGATGTGCTCACTTGAACAGGAAGGTGGCGCAGAGGTCCTTTGTGGGAAAATGTTGTCATCAAACTCTGTCATTCTCTGCAGTTATGGTGCTTTCAAAACAACTGGGAACTCGAGAGAAAAAAACAAGGTTGAAAAAAAACATGATGACGTCATTGATCTTCAGGTCGTAGCTCTAGAAAGAGGCCGGATTTACAATTCCTAATTTGAAATGTATTTTCCAAGTCAGAGCTCGTTTATTTCCAACTTCCAAATTGTCTGGAAATCACTGAAGTCACATTTTCGCAGTACGAGATAACAGTTGTTTTGAGCGCAACACAAATCATGCTTCATTGACAGCATGGCCAATGTTGAATGTTTATCATTTTAAACTTGGAAAAGAGACCCTTAATCCCAGATTTGGGACCACACAGCCACTCCACTGAATAGCAGGCTAGTGATTGCTTTGCAATTTTTGCAGTTAGCCACTGTCACTGATTCCTTCCAAACCACTCATTGTTCAATTTGCGATTTCCAACTTGTTGTGTAATGTTTATGTCTAATGGCCAATGAGCACAGATACGTTTTATCTTCATTATTTATATTCATATGACAAGGATTAAAAAGGATTTGCCAGCAGATTGACTTGATTCATGATGATGACTGCTAGCTAAGATTCTGAAACTATGATGTTAACATGATCAGCCCAATCAAAGCTATTGTACATATGAAGTGATTTGACGTCATTTTATCTGTGGCCATTGACCCTATGCCTTCTTGGATGGGCACTTCTCATGTAACTCTATGGCATCACCCAAGGGGCTAGAATATTCTAGCTCTCCCCTTGACTTGTCGGTGATGTAGTTTCCCCATGAGTTACAGAACACTGGGCCAATCACGGTGCAACACTCCGTATTTTCTGCTGGCTTGCCCCACCACTACAGAAAGCACTGAGATAGGCAGAAACACCTGCATTTTGGAGTTGCCTTTGCCCAACCTGCCCTGAATGACGGGTCGCCACTGACTGCAATGATTAGCCCTATAAATGGCATGCCAAATTCCTGGTTATTTTATATGAACTTTTACATTTGGTCATCTAACATATTCCTAACATAAATAAAAAAGACAATGTCCAAATGTTAAAGTTTATTTAAAATATAATGAATTTTGCGTACAATTTATAGGGCTATGCAATGACATGCTACAACATGTCACTACAGATATATCAGAAACCTGCTACATTCGCACTGTTAGCACTATAATATAATATTTAATATCACTAATGTGTCAGTAACAATCAGAAAGAGACCATCAGCAACATGCAAAAGTACAATAGTTGGCATCATCATAACATATCCATCCTACTCCTCTTCCAGGTCCCTCCTTTAAGTCCAGTACTCTGAAAGCAGAGAAGAAGCTGGAGTTCATCCCCACTAACCTGCACGTCCAGAGGATGAGAGTACAAGGAGAGTCTGGCTATGGTAGGGGACCTGTTATATCTATCAGACTCTATGGTAGGGACCTGTTTTATCTATCAGACTCTATGGTAGGGACCTGTTATATCTATCACACTCTATGGTAGGGGATCTGTTATATCTATCAGTCTCTATGGTAGGGACCTATCATATCTATCAGACTCTATGGTAGGGGACCTGTTATATCTATCAGTCTCTATGGTAGGGACCTGTTTTATCTTTCAGACTCTATGGTAGGGGACCTGTTATATCTATCAGTCTCTATGGTAGGGACCTGTTTTATCTATCAGACTCTATGGTAGGGACCTGTTTTATCTATCAGACTCTATGGTAGGGACCTGTTATATCTATCAGTCACTATGGTAGGGACCTATCATATCTATCAGACTCTATGGTAGGGGACCTATTATATCTATCAGACTCTATGGTAGGGACCTGTTATATCTATCAGTCTCTATGGTAGGGACCTGTTTTATCTATCAGACTCTATGGTAGGGACATGTCATATCTATCAGACTCTATGGTAGGGGACCTGTTATATCTATCAGACTCTATGGTAGGGGACCTGTCATATCTATCAGTCTCTATGGTAGGGGACCTGTCATATCTATCAGACTCTATGGTAGGGGACCTGTTATATCTATAAATCTCTATGGTGGGAAACCTTATATATCTATCAGTCTCTATGGTAGGGAACCTTATATCAAATCAAATTTAAAATCAAATGTATTTATATAGCCCTTCGTACATCAGCTGATATCTCAAAGTGCTGTACAGAAACCCAGCCTAACACCCCAAACAGCAAGCAATGCAGGTGTAGAAGCACGGTGGCTAGGAAAAACTCCCTAGAAAGGCCTAAACCTAGGAAGAAACCTAGAGAGGAACCAGGCTATGAGGGAGTGGCCAGTCATATATCTGTCAGTCTCTATGTCCTTTATATCCGTCATTATATCCATCTGGTTCAATGTAATTCTCCACAGCAAGCATGTTTATATCTGTCTAAAAGTGCTCTCTACCCCTTCAACTTCCTCTCCTCTCCCTCCGCCTCCCTCTCTCCCATCTCTCCTCTCCCTCCTCTCACTTCCTCCCTCCATCTTCCTCTCCATCTCCCTTCCTCTCCTCTCCCAGACAGGACCTATGACGTAGTGACTATAGGTGCCCCAGCAGCCCACCACCAAGGCTTTAAGCACTGTGGTCTTCGGAAACTCATCCACAAGTTTGAGGAGGCTAGGAAACAGTGAGACCATATTTTCTTGAGCATATGGTTGGGGGACCGGAACAGCATTATGAATCATTTATACACTGCAAATTCACCACAAAAAGCTCAAAAAAATATAGTATTTGACAAAAACATTTTTTTTTAAACTTTTATTATATTGGAATATAATAATATAATAATAATAATAATAATATAATATATGCTTTTATTATCATGTGGAATTCTGATCCCGGGACCCATTCCCTGGCGTTATGCTCTACTTTATGCCTTTTATGCATGGGAATATTTGGGAACAGATTTCCTAAATTTCAATAACTGAGCTGATTTCCTGGTGATTTTACAGTCTTTTATGTCCCAACACCGAAAATGTGTATTAATATTTATTTGCTTAGAAAACTTGGGAACAAATCAAATCAGTTGGGGCTGTCAATTGGGAAAGCCTGCTATAGATACATCAGTTCATGATTTATTTGTTATCATTCATTTAGATTTCTAACCTTTGATTGAAATGTCTCCTTTTTGCTTGCTTTCTGATCAGCGCATATGAGGAGGAATGGTGAGATCTGTCACCTGCTCTGTTTATGTGTGCAGTATCAGTGGATGTGTTTGTTTGTGTTCTGTATTACATCATTTTAAACCAGCACATTTTCACCCTGATCTCTCTCTCTCTCATTCTCTCTATCGCTCTCTCTCTCTCTCTCTCTCTTTCTTTCTCTCCCTCTCCTCTCTCTCTCTCACACACACACACACACACACACACACACACACACACACACACACACACACACACACACACACACACACACACACACACACACACACACACACACACACACACACACACACACACACACACACACACACACACACATAAACACACACCTACCAGCAGTGCTGGGTCTGGCTCCAAGCCAGTGACCTACCTGCCTCAGGATGTGGTAAGAGCGAAGGAGCTGATTGGTCAGATCAACACCTTGAAGACCCAGGTGTGCTACTACACCGAACGTTTGTCCCGCGCTGCCAAGGAACGCTCAGCAAACGCTCTGGAGAGAACCCTCGCCATCCTCTCTGAGAAGGTATGAGAGGGGTAGAGAGGGAGGCAGGCAGGGAGGGAGAAGGAGGGAGGGGGAAGTCAGAGGGGAGAGAAGCATTGAAACATGTATCTATCTATACAATCAATATGTATTTCACTGTATTAATACACACTATTATATATCCCTTGTCTCCTCTTCTCCCTGTCTCTCTTCAATCTCTCCCCTCTCCCTGTCACTCTTCCATCTCTATCCTCCTCTCCCCGTCTCTCTTCAATCTCTCCCCTCTCCCTGTCACTCTTCCATCTCTCTCATCCTCTCCCTGTCTCTCCTCCATCTCTATCCTCCTCTCCCTGTCTCTCTTCAATCTCTCCCCTCTCCCTGTCACTCTTCCATCTCTCTCATCCTCTCCCTGTCTCTCCTCCATCTCTCTCCTCCTCTCCCTGTCTCTCTTCAATCTCTCCCCTCTCCCTGTCACTCTTCCATCTCTCTCATCCTCTCCCTGTCTCTCCTCCATCTCTATCCTCCTCTCCCTGTCTCTCCTCCATCTCTTTCCCCCTCTCAAGACTCATCAGTTGGTGACAGTTTGTGACTCTAAGCTGCTGTCCTCTGCCATCCTGGCCCTCTCTGCTGCCCGTCCAGAATGCATTTCCCAGAAGGGCACTCCCTCCCCCTCATCCCTCACTCCTTCACCCTCTCCATCCCGCTCTCCCTCTCGCCACTCTACCTCCCCCTCTCGCCACTCTACCTCCCCCTCTCGCCACTCTACCTCCCCCTCTCGCCACTCCACCTCCCCTCGCCACTCCGTATACCAGGAAGGAGAGGGGGGGAGAGACAAGCGCTCCTCCCTACAAGCTGACTGGCACGAGGAGAACTGGGTAAGATGACATTGATATATTTTGTTTAAGAATTGAGAATAACAACAATATTGTATAGAATTTATATAGAAAGTGTATTTCATATTTAATCTTTCATCCCTCTCGCTTTCTGTCGCTCTCAACCCCCCTTCAGGAGAAGGTATGGTTGAATGTGG